>NC_091319.1:17344009-17396509 GCF_038502225.1 Cherax quadricarinatus | reverse complement strand
TTCACCGACGGACATTTCACTGAATGGACTTATGGCCGAATTGACCATACGTCCAAACATTAAAAAAAAAAACAAGCAAAATTAAAAAGGCCATAAAATAACAAACCCAACCTGATTATCCGTTCGGTCTATTGTCCGTTCGGCAAAATGGCTGTAGGCGCAATGTTCGTTCGACTGTCTTCGGCCAACTATTCGTCGGTCATGTGTACGGCCACGGTTCCGAGGCACAGCACTGCACAGCACACAACAGGTTGGCGGAAACAGACTCCATACACATCTTTACAAACAGGTTAGGAGTGAGCCTAGTCAAGGCCAGCTGAGAGGCGGGACCAGGAGCTAGGCACGGGCCCATGTAACTACAAATATGTAGGTAGGGAGCATGTACAAGAACCTTGTATACTCCAACGCCAGAAGTGATGCATTTAATAAAATATAATCCAGCTTATACGGCTCATCCACTGAATAAAATCAACGTTAACTAAACTCTGCAGTAATTAAATGGCTCTACTGCAGTAGAGCCATTTAATTCCCTAGAGGCATACTTAACGCAGGTAATATACACACGCTATCATTTTATCTTTAATATAAGCATGTACTCCGTAATGGAAAAAAAAACAGTGACAATAGGAAATATAATCCGAGCCTGGTTGATCACACACTGATCCACCGGGAAGTCTGGTTGTGGACCGGGCCGCTAGGGCGTTGATCCCCGGAATACCCTCCAAAGAGATCAGATTTTATTTCCTATTTTCGCTGTGGTATATCTACATGGAACAACTTAAACCCTTGAATATGACACCCAGCAATCATATCTCGACTCTTTAAATTATACCATGTTTCAGTAATGATTTCAAAGTTCCCAGCACAGGCTATCAAACGTAATTCATTAATTTTATTTCTGGCACTTCGACTATTAGCATAAAATACATTAATATGTTTTTTCTTCACCTTTTTTCCTGTTCACCTTTGCTTTTACATAATTTCTGTTATCATTACCCAGTGTTACTCGAAGACTGTTATTATTAAGATTCGTAATATCAAAGCCTAAGTCAATATTTCCACACTCATTGTTTTCCATTTCTAAACCCATACCTCTAACTAATCCTAGTTTAAAAAGTCCGAACACCCTCAATTGAACTAACGAGAAAACCCACACCTACCCTGGATAAGTGAACCCCATCCCTGGCACACATGTCATTTCTACCATGGAAGTGGTCCCAGTTGTCAATGAATAGTATTTCATTATTTTCAGTGCTTGTCCAGCTAATAATTAATACCAATTGCTCTGGACAACCATTCATTTTCAACACCCCTTCTTGGCAAAATGCCACATATAACAGGGTGCCCCCCCCCTATTCCTAATTATGTCTATTGCTGTCCTATACCTTTTAACTAAATCCTCATTTCTACGCTTGCCTACATCATCGCCTCCAGCACTGAGGCAAATAATAGGGCTGATCCCATTACCGTTCACGAAGCTGTCACGCCAGCTAACGATATCCTCCATTCCAGCCCCCAGGAAAGCAAACCCTCTGTCTCCTACTCCTATCCTTTAAGCAGAAGGCCCTATCCATGTACCTAATCTGACTGTCCCCAACAAGCACAATGTTCTTACCTTCTTGGTTGTTCTTCGTCGTGACGTTCCCAGTAATGGCCTCAAATTCGTCGGGTAGCACGGGGAATGGGTTCGAAGTTTCCACAGTAGCCTCCTGGTTCTTCGTCGTTTCTATCTCTCCAGCCATCCTCTTGATCCTTAGCTTCGTTCCACGATGTCCGGCAACTGTCGAGGTTCCTTCCTCGACTTGAGGATTCACAACATTAGGATTACTACGAATCCTCTTTTCCTCCATCAATCGCCATATCTCAAGCTTAGCCACCCTAAGCTTCTCCTTAACTCAAAATCTACTATAACAACATCATAAACAAACTTAAGACACATGTGCACCAACTGGGTATCTAATCCATTATCTTCTCGGTACTGATTACCAGTAATATACATAAACAAACTTCAACATATCACAAGGCCTGTGGAAACTAACTACCCTTGCCCTAAAGCGACTTGTTCGTACACCAGACTGAGGTAACTTGTCATGCCATTGTATAGGCACCACCTCTCTCTCCTAAAAATATTCGTAGACTTGCGAGAAAATATATGTCATTCTCCAGTAGCTTGATCAAGCCATTACGAGTGGATGAAACTCCTGTAGTGGGAAAACATAGACACAATCAAGATTTCATATATTCATATATCCTTTTAAACCACGGTACGGGTGGGGCTAGAACCCATGGCATGAGTCATAAAACTCCAGGCCATGTCCTTTTCCTTGACATGCCTTTTCTTTACTCCGACGACTAAGTCTCTCTCACCTTGTAGTAATTAATTACCCCACTCTCAGGTACACAGACCTTCAATACAGAGTAAGCCTTTAATTTATGCGCTAAGCTCATGACTGAAGTTCATCACGTCTACAAAAAATTAATATCTGTTTTCTAGTCTTGATGAAAGCTCAATCTTGAACGAAGCTTTGTCTAAAAAAAGGTCTGTTGCGCACTGCATAAATCTTTAAAGCTACTTGTCTGCTAGTTCCTCCAGTCACTACCAACCCTACCTAGTGATTTCATATTTGTTTGCTAGTTCCTCCAGTTACTGCCATACCTTCCCATCAGTGTTGGTGTGTAGATTGTGGTGGTGGTGGTAGTGCTGGCGGTGGCTTGTTGGTGGGTAGAGGTTAGAAATGGTGGCTTGCCATCCTGTATAAGTTTGTAGTGGTGGCCTGCCAACCTGTAGAGGGTTATGTTGGTGGCTTACCGGCCTGTAGAGGGATGTGGTAGTTTGCCAACCTGTAGAGGGTTGTAGTGGTGGCTAGCCTTGTAGAAGGCAGTGATGGCTTGCCGACCTGTAGAAGGCAGTGGTGGCTTACCGGCCTGTACAAGGTAGTGGTGGCTTACCGGCCTGTACAAGGTAGTGGTGGCTTACCGGCCTGTACAAGGTAGTGGTGGCTTGCCGACCTGTAGAAGGTAGTGGTGGCTTGCCGACCTGTAGAAGGTAGTGGTGGCTTGCCGACCTGTAAAAGGTAGTGGTGGCTTACAGGCCTGTAGAAGGCAGTGGTGGCTTGCCGACCTGTAGAAGGTAGTGGTGGCTTGCCGACCTGTAGAAGGTAGTGGTGGCTTGCCGACCTGTAAAAGGTAGTGATGGCTTACAGGCCTGTAGAAGGCAGTGGTGGCTTGCCGACCTGTAGAAGGTAGTGGTGGCTTGCCGACCTGTAAAAGGTAGTGGTGGCTTACAGGCCTGTAGAAGGCAGTGGTGGCTTGCCGACCTGTAGAAGGCAGTGGTGGCTTAGCGGCCTGTAGAAGGTAGTGGTGGCTTAGCGGCCTGCAGAAGGTAGTGGTGGCTTAGCGGCCTGTAGAAGGTAGTAATGGTGACTTACAGACATGTAGAAGGCAATAGGTGGCGGGTTACCGACCTGCAGAAAGTACTGGTGGTGGCTTACCGACTTGTAGATAACAGTGGTGGCTTACCGACCGACCTGTAGAAAGTAGTAATGACGGCTTGCCGACCTGCAGTGTCAGTATTTTTCACGAGAAACGCCTGTGTCAGCAGAGAGCACAAACAGTGATGCCAAATGACTTTCATAAACACAATTGGTTACATCCGTAGTGAGAGATTACACTATTCTGTGAGGTACATGGTGTGGGAACACTCACAGTGTGTGGCTATACTATTCTGTGAGGTACATGGTGTGGGAACACTCAGTGTGTGGCTGCACTATTCTGTGAGGTAAGTAAGTTTATTCAGGTATACACAAATACAGTTACATAGAATCATCATACATAGCAGCATATGTGTAGAGAACCTAGGATAACCCAAAAAAGTCAGACAGAGTGACTTATTTCCATTGGGGTACATGGTGTGGGAACACTCACAGTGTGCTGCTACACAATTCTGTGAGGTACATGGTGTGGGAACACTCAGTGTGTGGCTATACTATTCTGTGAGGTACATGGTGTGGGAACACTCACATCTGAGGATGAGGATCAGCAGCAACAGCAGTAGAAGCAAAAGCAGCAGCAGTAGGAGCAGCAGCAATAGGAGCAAAAGCAGCAGCAACAAAAGCGGCAGCAGTAGGAGAAAAGCAGCAGCAGCAGCAGGAGGGCGGAGGATGAAGAGCAGGAGGATGAAGGTTGGTTATTACAATGACAACACACAATAGAACATAATAAAGGGTCGTCACTGCAGTAGGTCTACTGGTCCATACAAGGGAGGTCCAGCACACACCCATCCTCACCCACTCACTGTGTACATGTATTCCGGTATGAAGGACACACAGTGTCCTGCGGACACGTATTCCTGTATGCAGGACACACACACAGTTGCTTTCACCCACCAAAATGACCATGGAACTATTGCTGAAGACCTGTGAAGAATATCTGATTTTATTTAACCTAACTTTTATTCGTATTATGTCTGACCGACTGTCCTCTCGGCTGGTAATCAAGGTAGAGAAATCGATTTGAATTTCCAAGGGGATATCACATATATAAAAAACAATCTGTACTTTGTAGTCTCTAGATCAAATTCGAAGATAGATTTACGAATATAATAATGGTATGCAATACCGGCATGTATAAAAGAAGGCACGTGTGCAGTCGAATACAAAGTAGTCAGTGTCCTCTGTGTTAAACTGAAGAAGCCTTCTGCATAGACGAAACTTTTCAGAATAAAGATACCTAACTGTTGCACATGTCTTATATATAGATTTACGAGCAACCAGAAATAAAATTTTAAATTAATTTTATCTTGAGTACATCTCTTTTTGCAGTCAATGCTATTTCTAGACTTTTGACAGAGTGACAAAATATGCTTTTATTGATTTCAGTCTTCGAGGCAAATGTACGTTTGCAAATACTCTAATATCCTTAACTCACACCTGATAATTATTACCACCTTAATTTTTCTGCAACCAACATGTTAATTATTTAGTTAGAACCATCTGTACGGTCTTCATTCTCACATCCAATAGATATAAATTATAAAGTATCAACCATACCAGATGAGAGAGACTAAGTCTTCTTACGACATTTACTGAGGTGCATACGTAACGCTACTGTGATAAAGCAATCACCACCAGGATTCAGGAACACGTCATAACAATGAACAAACAGTAACAAGTCACTGAGCACAGAATATGTTGTAGCTGATTCACAAACAATTCGTGTGGAATACATAGATATCTTCCTGACTTTTTTATATAGTTTTAAACAGTTTTCTCACGTTTGCTGTTTTATTGCATTTTTCAACGACTTATGGCAAGTACATTGTTAGGTTATGTGGCAGCAATTAATCTGGCGAGAGTGATTTGTCACCAGAATTTTGATATGCAGTTCAATAAATGTTCCAAAAAGATTTCAAGTTATTCTCGCCTGTTGTGAATTACATTAATTCATCTCTTTATTTGCTTTATTATCGTTGGCAGACAATATTAGAATTAATACAGTGGTCTTCCAGGACAAATTTCCATTTCTTCACTATGAACAAATGAAATAAAAACTCAGACCACTCGACAGGAATGACAATGTCAGAAGATCTTACATCCATAGATTAGTGTTACTATTACCGTCGAAACGACTTAAGGGGTGGGTAGACTGCATAATTAGAAACTTTAAAACAAGAAACGCAACGCCAATGATGATACTTTAAATCAGTAGTCCTCTACACTAGAATACTGATGTAAAATAACATCCACTTTCAAGGCAAAAGAAATCGCAGATCTGGAGATGACTCAGAGAACCTTCACTTCTCGTATAAATTCAGTCACGCACATAAATTACTGTGAATTCACTTGAAAGTTAACCTGCAACGTAGGCGAGAAAGACGTATCATAATTTACACCTGGAAAATTCTGCTGGGATTGTTCCCAACTCTATACACCAGCATCATTCCCTATGAAAATAAGGGTCTCGGAAGACGATGCAAAATAACACTAAGAAGAAAGTGTGCAATGAGTGCACCAAGAGAACTCAATAAGTGTAAAGTGGCCAAGACTTCAGTCATAAGGAGAATTACCAACACACTCCTTCCTATTTTCAAGGGGAAATCTGATAAATTTCTCAAGTTAATTCCTGTTCAGCTCAGCCTATGCTGGAATGCGTGCGGCCAGCAATAACAGTTTATTTGAGCAAGCTATCAAGCAGAAAGCCTAGTCCGGGACCGGATCGCTAGGACTACAAACAATCTACATACAATGAGTAACATGGGAAAGCCTTCAGAGCCGGGCCGCTGAAGCCACCAATGTCAACACTCACATCACACTATTTCAGCCAAGTACTACAAAAAAATATTGAACTCCGAGAACAATGCGCATTTTCGCACTCAAAATACGTATATCTTACCCAACCCATCCAAACACAAAGGTCATCATTTGCAGCAAGGTCTAGATAAGAAAAATTATTAACCACCATGACATATTAAAGCTACGACACCCTACAATGACGCCCATACAATGGCACCCATACAATAACACCCATACATAATATTACAACATGCATCCTTACGTCACGCATACAAAGGCAGGTGAGGAGGAATCCGGCAATTTCTATCGGGTTTAAGCTAGCCCCAGTAATCATCTGCCAGCTAGTTACACACTGACAAACAGTACATGGGATAGCAGACCGCCCTTGTACTGTACTTGCTAGAATTTAGTCTCGCATCACTTAGATCACTCGAGTATATCACCTGAGTTCACCCAGCCACCCTTACTCCTCTCCTATTTGATTATTTTATCTGTTACACAGGTTAAGGTTTTCAGACGTCATCACGCCTGCGGCCGGGCTCAGACCAGGCCTCCTAAATTGTAAAGGAACAGGAATAAACACTACTTCAAACGCTTCAAATTGAAGTCTGTAAGGTTTATCTTCCATCTCCAGGCTGAAATACCGCAGTTTACTAACAGCTCCCTTCAAAGCAGGGAACATTGGTGAGCTAGTAAATGAATACTGTATACACTCACTGGAATCACCTAAAATTCCTTCAACTGTATTCCGTGAAACGTAGGCGAGAAAGATATATCATAGTATACTCCTGGAAAGTCCTGGAGGGACCGGTTTCAAACCTGCACACCGAAATCACTCCATGTGAAAGCAAGACTTGGCAGAATGTGCAAAGCACCCCCTAACTAAAAAGAAGGGACACGATGACTACACTACGAGAGAACTAGTTCAGTGTCAAGAGTCCCCCGACTCTTCAACGCACTCCCTCCGAGCATAAGAGAAATTAAATTACCAACAAACCTCTGGCTGAAGAATCTTCAAGAGGGAACTGGACAATTTCCTTAAATCAGTGTCTGACCAACCGGGCTGTGGGTCGTATGTTAGACTGTGTGCAGCCAGCAAACCTGTAGCTTGACAGTAAGGTACCTGAAGTCGGTTTCGGGGCCATAGTCCCTGCATCTCGTTCCCAGATCAGGCATTCCGGATGCTGGCCTCATCGAAGAGGCTCTTACTGCTGGCCACACGCAAATCAACGTATGCACCACAGCCTGGCTGATCAGGAACTGATTTGAGGAATTTTGAAAGTTTCTTCTTGAAGACCAGAGATCTGTTAGTAATTTCCTTTGCGCATGATGATGTTGAAAACTACTGGCCCTTTACACTTAGAGTTTTTTCTTAGTGTACTTGAGGCTCCATTGCTTTTCACCGGAATTATTTTGTACCGTCTGACCAGGGCGAAACGTCTGGGCACTAGCACCTGCTATTCCTGTTCACCTATCAGTAGATACCTAAGAGTTAGTAGATTGTTTTGGGTCACATCCTCGGGAGGAGCTATGCAAAGACCCCAACCGAAATAAGGCACACTGTCTGGGTTTCTTGGGTTACTCTGGGCTATTAAACCACTTGGATTAATAATCTGGAACAAGTCATCATGGTTTTCTACGACCTAGATAGAGGTATGTCTGAACGGCCCAAGATGAAGACGATTGGTATTCACGAAAACAATATTCACCTTCTTAATTCATCTGACGGCGTCCCTACCAGTTGAGGTTTGTAAGGTTAAGGAAGGGTTGTGACACCAGTGTCCCACATACAAGCACCAGCCCTCTACCACACAGCTGGCCCAGCCCTCTACCACACAGCTGGTACCAGCCCTCTACCACACAGCTGGCACCAGCCCTCTACCACACAGCTGTCACCAGCCCTCTACCATACAGCTGGCACCAGCCCTCTACCACACAGCTGGCACCAGCCCTCTACCACACAGCTGGCACAAGCCCTCTACCACACAGCTGGCACAAGCTCTCTACCACACAGCTGGCACCAGTCCTCTACCACACAGCTGCCACCAGCCCTCTACCACACAGCTGGCACCAACTCTCCGATATACAGCTGGCACCAGCCCTCCGCCAAACAGCTGGTACCAGCCCTCTACCACACAGTTGGCACCAGCCCTCCGCCACACAGCTGGCACCAGCCCTCTACCACACAGCTCGCACCAGCCCTCTACCACACAGCTGGCACCAGCCCTCTACCACACAGTTGGCACCAGCCCTCCGCCATACAGTTGGCACCAGCCCTCCGCCACACAGCTCGCACCAGCCCTCTACCACACAGCTGGCACCAGCCCTCTACCACACAGCTGGCACCAGCCCTCCGCCACACAGCTGGCACCAGCCCTCTACCACACAGCTGCGACCAGCCCTCCGCCATACAGTTGGCACCAGCCCTCCGCCATACAGCTCGCACCAGCCCTCTACCACACAGCTGGCACCAACCCTCTACTACACAGCTGGCACCAGCCCTCCGCCACGCAGCTGGCACCAGCCCTATACCACACAGCTGGCACCTGCCCTCCGCCATACAGTTGGCACCATCCCTCCGCCACACAGCTGGCACCAGCCCTCCGCCACACAGCTTACACCAGCCCTCCGCCACACAGCTTACACCAGCTCCCCATTTACCACTGATATACTTTTGAGATTCGAACATTTTTCTTTTTCCAGAGTCCGGCCCTGGTCCAGGCTTGTCTGGTGCTTGTCTGGTTAATCAGGCTGCTGCTGCTGGTAGACCACTGGTCTACATATCCATCACAGCCTGGTTGATCTGGCATCTGGAGATACTTGTCCTGTTTCGTCTTTAAGACTTCTACACTTTATATCAGAAACACTGCTGGGACTTCTGGCAAGATACTAAATAGTTTGCCACAACGGATGTTGATACAACATTTCCTTATTGTACCCACGGCGCCCCTGCTTTTCACTGGGTTTATTTTACATTTCATCTCATTTTTCTCCAGTATGCTATGACTGTGCAGATTTGGGATTAGACCCTCTTACCGAGGCATACCAGTGCATGCCTTAATATGAACAGACTCAGCATACCTCATGTAACCACATCCAGGCAGTATGATATGCACACAAGACACATCACAATCGACGTTACAAAGAGTGTTAATATGTATATCACAAGTTAACATCCCCTTCCCCCGGGGCACCAACCACAGACCAACTCGTGATCCAGCCACAAATGAAGCACAACGGGTCCGTACCTCGAAACACAGGAAAAAAATAAAAAAATAAAAATATGGGGAGAAGAGAATTAAGGGGCACGTCAGTCCCCCTCTCTTCCAACATGTTATTTTCCACTATAATCTACCTTGACCATAATTACTATCGCACTTTCTTTGTCTACTTTCGTAAGGTGAAGTCCAGGATCTTTCATTAATTCATTATATAACTTAACAAATCTTTGAAGACAATTGTGTTGCAGAGGTCTAAGCTCAGACCTCTGCAACACAACGGTGTTGTCCTTGGAGGACAACACAATTGTCCTCAAAGATTTGTTAAGTTATACCATGAATTAAGGAAAGATTCTAGACTTCACCTTACGAAACAGACAAAGCAAATACGATAGTAATTATGGACAAGGTAGATTATGGGGGAAAAATATACATGATATTAGGATACACGGAAACTCACGCGCCTCTTAAAGTAAAAGGATTGTGCAGGACTATCCTTCAGTATTATAGGCATGAGAGCAGACATTCATGACTAGGAGCCCACATCACCACCGCGGCCGCCACAACTGACTTTCAATACTTTCCTTCAATCCTGCTTAGTGTACAATCACCAACGTTGAAGAATGAGAGAGACACTTGTGCAATATTTAGGAATCTTTACTACGGAAACGTTTCGCCAGCCAGTGGCTTCTTCTGTACTGGACTGAAGAAATCACTGGCTGGTGAAAAGTTCTCGTAATAAAGATTCCTTAGTATTGCACAAGTCTCTCATTCTTCAACTTGACGACGGTTTTCTAAACATTTACATCGCAATCACCAAAGTTACTTCAGTCAAAAGAAGCAAATCCTAGTGTAACAATTAGTTTAAACGGTGAAAACTTACGTTATTATAGTAATAATTGGCGAGAGTGAACAGCCAACAGAGGGAGTCGTACAGTTGTTACTCCTGGATCTGAGATCCACCTCAGGCAGAACTTCTACCATATGATTCAACATCCTTCACATGGCGCTGCACCCACCAAAACACTGTAATTAGAAGGAATATTGTGAGATAACCAAAGATTAATTTTTTTAATTTCCCTAAAGACGGGGAATAGAAAAATATCTCAAGAAAAAAAAAAAAAAAAAAACGAAAAATTAAAAAATCTTCCTTATTTCTTTAAGAAACGTGCAAATAGCTGAGGTCTTCGTCAAGCAAGTACTCAGGAAGTGAGCGAGCTCTTCAAGGCCCTAAACCACGAGCACTAACCTTTTTAAACCCCACCGCTGATGAGAGGCCGAGGACCAGGAGGCTGGAATGTACCACTTGGACGAACAGCTCTCTTTAGAAAACCAGAATGACTAGAGTAATCTCAGAACCTGTCTCCCACAGAGCGCACACAGAATAACGTCAGCAGTGTACGGCAGACTGAACTAACGGTGTTAGACGACAATCAAAATTCCTTATAGCACTACTGCAGGTATGTAAGAACGCTACTTTAGTACGGAGCTCCTATGTTGATCCTCACCTAGCAAAATCGTAGTATCTTAGAAGACAGATTCGTCACCAGGCTGGTACTAAAGTCAGGAACAATAGGTAAGAGAGAACAAACTTCACCTCATCTTTCTGGAGTGGCATGATCACTGGACTATAGATTACTCACTGAATGAAGGAGAGTTTAAAGCCATGCCAAATCAGCCCTAAAACTAGCAAGCCAGTGTTATGATTGGCTTACCATGGTGGGTTTGAGCCCCATGTCATTCAGCGAGTTGTTTATACTCGCGTCATTACGACTTGGCGAGTGCTAGGGCAATTGTTCAGCATGAGGGGAGAGATTAGGGCGAAGGTACAATAATTGAAGCTGCACACACAAGTCACACAACCTTTTTTCATTTAGTTTTTGAATAGTAAAGATGACGAAAACACTGACTCAGGACAAGATAAATTAATTTATTTATACTTTATTCCCGGGATCATCGGTCCCCGCGGCCCGCTCTTTAGAGGCAGGGCCAAGAGCTAGAGTTTACTACTAGTGAGATGCAGGGCCAAGAGCTGGAGTTTACTACTAGTGAGATGCAGGACCAAGAGCTAGAGTTTACTAGTGAGATACAGGGCCAAGAGCTGGAGTTTACTACTAGTGAGATGCAGGACCAAGAGTTGGAGTTTACTAGTGAGATGCAGGACCAAGAGCTTAAGTTTACTACTAGTGAGATGCAGGACCAAGAGCTGGAGTTTACTACTAGTGAGATGCAGGACCAAGAGCTGGAGTTTACTACTAGTGGGATGCAGGACCAAGAGCTGGAGTTTACTACTAGTGAAATGCAGGACCAAGAGCTGGAGTTTACTACTAGTGAGATGCTGGACCAAGAGCTTAAGTTTACTAGTGAGATGCAGGACCAAGAGCTGGAGTTTACTACTAGTGAGATGCTGGACCAAGAGCTTAAGTTTACTAGTGAGATGCAGGACCAAGAGCTGGAGTTTACTACTAGTGAGATGCAGGTCCAAGAGCTGGAGTTTACTACTAGTGAGATGCAGGTCCAAGAGCTGGAGTTTACTACTAGTGAGATGATGGACCAAGAGCTTAAGTTTACTAATGAGATGCAGGACCAAGAGCTGGAGTTTACTACTAGTGAGATGCAGGACCAAGAGCTGGAGTTTACTACTAGTGAGATGCAGGACCAAGAGCTGGAGTTTACTACTAGTGAGATGCAGGACCAAGAGCTGGAGTTTACTACTAGTGAGATGCAGGTCCAAGAGCTGGAGTTTACTACTAGTGAGATGGAGGGCCAAGAGATGGAGTTTACGACTACTGAGAGGAAAGGCCAAAAGTTGGAACTTACAACTACGAGCTCAAGATGCGGGGCCACGAGCTGCAACGCAACTCACAAACAAGGTTAGATACACACCTATAGTTTCCACCCTGTGTGATGTAATATGAGCCAGCTTGTGTTCCCACAACCTATCAGAGAGAGGCAGCAGCACATTGCTGATGTACACTATTTTGCTATAAATAAACAAAAAAAACCTCACCCCAAAAAAGACACGTGCAACAACTGGGCATCCGTAGTACCTAAACATTTCGCCAGTGCGGCAGGCTTTTTTTTTTTATTCGAATATAAAGACGACTTTTTTCAATGAAGACAATGGAAACAGTGGAGGCAATTTTAAAGTGTTCAGTTCCTCAGTGCGATACAGGAGACCATTAAAGTTACATCACTGTGCCGTCATTACAGCACAATACCTGCATGCAACTTAACACACTCAAGCACTATGATTAACGAAATTACTTAACAGCCTTTATTAAACTCACGCTCTCTTGTGTTACAATTATTTTTACGAAGACGAGTTTCAACCACAGTGTTGGATACAACTACCTCAGGGGTGACCACAGTGTTGGATACAACTACCTCAGGGGTGACCACAGTGTTGGATACAACTACCTCAGGGGTGACCACAGTGTTGGATACAACAACCTCAGGGGTGACCACAGTGTTGGATACAACAACCTCAGGGGGTGACCACAGTGTTGGATACAACTATCTCAGGGGTGACCACAGTGTTGGATACAACTACCTCAGGGGTGACCACAGTGTTGGATACAACTACCTCATGGGTGACCACAGTGTTGGATACAACAACCTCAGGGGTGACCACAGTGTTGGATACAACAACCTCAGGGGTGACCACAGTGTTGGATACAACAACCTCAGGGGTGACCACAGTGTTGGATACAACAACCTCAGGGGTGACCACAGTGTTGGATACAACTACCTCAGGGGTGACCACAGTGGATACAACAACCTCAGGGGTGACCACAGTGTTGGATACAACAACCTCAGGGGTGACCACAGTGTTGGATACAACAACCTCAGGGGTGACCATAGTGTTGGATACAACAACCTCAGGGGTGACCACAGTGTTGGATACAACAACCTCAGGGGTGACCACAGTGTTGGATACAACAACCTCAGGGGTGACCACAGTGTTGGATACAACAACCTCAGGGGTGACCACAGTGTTGGATACAACAACCTCAGGGGTGACCACAGTGTTGGATACAACAACCTCAGGGGTGACCACAGTGTTGGATACAACAACCTCAGGGGTGACCACAGTGTTGGATACAACAACCTCAGGGGTGACCACAGTGTTGGATACAACAACCTCAGGGGTGACCACAGTGTTGGATACAACAACCTCAGGGGTGACCACAGTGTTGGATACAACAACCTCAGGGGTGACCACAGTGTTGGATACAACAACCTCAGGGGTGACCACAGTGTTGGATACAACTACCTCAGGGGTGACCACAGTGTTGGATACAACAACCTCAGGGGTGACCACAGTGTTGGATACAACTACCTCAGGGGTGACCACAGTGTTGGATATAACTATCTCAGGGGTGACCACAGTGTTGGATACAACTACCTCAGGGGTGACCACAGTGTTGGATACAACTACCTCAGGGGTGACCACAGTGTTGGATACAACTACCTCAGGGGTGACCACAGTGTTGGATACAACTATCTCAGGGGTGACCACAGTGTTGGATATAACTATCTCAGGGGTGACCACAGTGTTGGATACAACTATCTCAGGGGTGACCACAGTGTTGGATACAACTACCTCAGGGGTGACCACAGTGTTGGATACAACAACCTCAGGGGTGACCACAGTGTTGGATACAACAACCTCAGGGGGTGACCACAGTGTTGGATACAACTATCTCAGGGGTGACCACAGTGTTGGATACAACAACCTCAGGGGTGACCACAGTGTTGGATACAACTATCTCAGGGGTGACCACAGTGTTGGATACAACTATCTCAGGGGTGACCACAGTGTTGGATACAACTATCTCAGGGGTGACCAAAGTGTTGGATACAACTACCTCAGGGGTGACCACAGCGTTGGATACAACTACCTCAGGGGTGACCACAGTGTTGGATACAACTACCTTAGGGGTGACCACAGTGTTGGATACAACTACCTCAGGGGTGACCTCAGTGTTGGATACAACTACCTCACGGGTGACCACAGTGTTGGATACAACTATCTCAGGGGTGACCACAGTGTTGGATACAACTACCTCAGGGGTGACCACAGTGTTGGATACAACTACCTCAGGGGTGACCACAGTGTTGGATACAACTACCTCAGGGGTGACCATAGTGTTGGATACAACTACCTCAGGGGTGACCACAGTGTTGGATACAACCTCTGGGGTGACCATAGTGTTGGATACAACTACCTCAGGGGTGACCAGTGTTGGATACAACTACCTCAGGGGCGACCATAGTGTTGGATACAACTACCTCAGGGGTGACCACAGTGTTGGATACAACCTCTGGGGTGACCATAGTGTTGGATACAACTACCTCAGGGCCGTCCAGTGTTGGATACAACTACCTCTGGGGCGAGCACAGTGTTGGATACAACTACCTCAGGGGCGACCACAGTGTTGGATACAACTACATCAGGGGCGACCACAGCGCGTGATACAGCTACCTTAGGGGCGATCAGTGTTGGATATAACTACCTCAGGGGCAACCACAGTGTTGAATACAACTACCTCAGGGGCGGCCACGGTGTTGGATACAATTACCTCAGGGGCGACCACAGTGTTGGTTACAACTACCTCTGGGGTGACCAGACTGACCTCAGGGGTTCATACTGGAGACAGTAGAAGATGAGGCAATCAGTCCCTCACCCTTGACATTTGTTCAGTCTCGTAGCCTGGATCAACCTCAAGCACAGACAGGAGCACAGACACTTACATACCGGTGCCAGAAGAGAGGTGCAGCTCTTGAAAGCATGGTCACAGGTGGGCGGGATCCCCTGGTGGAAGTACTCGTAGGTGATGACCAAGTGTTGGGCTAGAGGTTAGCAGCTGAAGGGTCACGTAAGTTCCCCCGTCTTCTGATAACATGTTCATTTTTCCACTATAATCTACCTTGTCCATAATTACTATCTCATTGGCTTTGTTTCGTAAGGTGAAGTCTAGGATCTTTCCTTAATTCATGGTATAACTTAACAAATCAACTGTGTTGCAACACAACTGTTCTCAAAGATTTCTTAAGTTATACCATGAGTTAAGGAAAGATCCTAAACTTCACCTTACGAAACAAACAAAGCAAATGCGATAGTAATTATTCACAAGGTAGATTATAGTGGAAAAATGAACATGCTATTAGAAGTAATCAGTCCCTCAGCCTGGAGTCGATGTGTTCAGTCCATCAATCTTGTAGAATGTACAGCATAGGGCCCTAGACGTGGCTTATATACTGTAGTGAGGTGAGGCGAAGCAGGAGGAGGTGGGGTCAAAGTGGTATCATCCACTAGTCGAAGTAGGTCTTCGTGTAAAGGTTGGACAAGTGTTGAAGAATTCTCCTGCTTCGCCTCACCTCACTACAGTATGTAAGCCACGTCTACGGCCCTATGCTGTACATTCTACAAGATTGATGGACTGAACGCATCGACTCCAGGCCGAGAGACTGATTACCTCAAACTCCTCCTCTCCTTACGCCTTTCTACTATGTTATTAGAAGACGCGCGAACTTGCGTGCCTCTGAAGACGCTGTCAACTGCTGCGCCTCTCTTCAGGCTGCAGTGTATAAACGCATATTCTTCTGTCTTTGCTTTAGACTGAGGATCCAAGGCTACAAGAATGAACACCTGTCAAAACTGAGGGACTGATTGCTTCATCATCTACCTCCAGAATGAACACTATCAATGCTAAAGAACTGATTACCTCATTTTTTACCGTCTCCAGTTTATATGCTCTGCAATTAAATTAAAAAAGGCCAGTGGATGGCAAAACGTCTTCAAAATAAAGATACCCAAGTGTTGTACACGAGCTTTATTTATCTACTTGACGGTATATTATGTAACATTAATATAATCGTTCTAGTTCTATATTCTGATGTTTACATTAGCTGTGACTTCAACGTCACCCCATCATCAAATGATAGCTGTGGCCCACATACAGCTGCACCCTGCTTCCTTTATATAGGCTGCCTATTATACTATTAACGGCATAAAATACCAACAAGTTGATGAGTACGACAGGTGCAGCTCTTACGTGTGTATTGTGGAAATGTTTCACCTGCACACCAGGGTTTTCGGCTGAATACAGATGTGACTGAAATACACAGTAGAAGTGAAGAGGTAATTTTTAGGTTATGCCCATGCGTCTTATTAATCACAGATTTAATACTGACTACGTATAAATTAACCCTTAAGTTTAGGAGTGTGTTGTTAAATTAGACACATGTGCAACTTTTGGGTATCTTTATTGAGGAAACGTTTCGCCACACAGTGGCTTCATCAGTCCATACAAAGGATAAACTTGAAGAACAGGAGGAGAATGAGGTAATCAGTCCCTCAACCTTGAGTCGATGTGGTCAGTCCATCAATCTTGAATAGAATACGGCATATGAGCAGAGGAGCTTATAAACCGTATGGCAGGAGAGGTGCAGCAGTCGTAGGTGGTGTCACATTTGTCCAATGTGGAAGTAGGTCGTGCCCAAGGGTTAGGCAAGCGAAGAATTCCCAAGTATTAAGATCCCAAGAAGTTGCAGTGTCTCACAGGATTGTAGATGAATGGTTCAAAGAACCGACACGTTGTTAAATTAGACACATGTGCAACTCTTGGGTATCTTTATTGAGAAAACGTTTCGCTACACAGTGGCTTCATCAGTCCATACAAAGGATAAACAATCCTGTCAGACACTGCAACTTCTTGGGATCTTAATACTTGGGAATTCTTCGCTTGCCTAACCCTTGGGCACGACCTACTTCCACATTGGACAAATGTGACACCACCTACGACTGCTGCACCTCTCCTGCCATACGGTTTATAAGCTGCTTCTCCGCTCATATGCCGTATTCTATTCAAGATTGATGGACTGACCACATCGACTCAAGGTTGAGGGACTGATTACCTCATTCTCCTCATGTTCTTCAAGTTTATCCTTTGTATGGACTGATGAAGCCACTGTGTGGCGAAACGTTTCCTCAATAAAGATACCCAAGAGTTGCACACGTGTCTAATTTAACAACGTGTCGGTTCTTTGAACCATTCATCTACAAGTTTAGGAGTGCGGGAAGTGGCAGCAGATAAGACTAACTGTTGTCAATAGTAGTAGCAGTGATATTTACGGAGCACTCTAACCGCTCACTGTTGTCAGTTAGGTTGTATTCACAGAAGGGGCGGCGCTAGAATTTCTATGCTGGGCGGGAACGGGTGGGGGCGGGGGTTAAGGGTGGCTATTAGGCCTCGGTCAGATGACCAAAAGCTCCAGCTGTGGATCATCATATGATGAAGACCCGCATCAGGACACACTTGTCCTGTTTCCAGACAAACCTTAACTAACCTAACTGGTAGGAAAGGGAGCTAGGAGGCTTGTTTTGAAACAGCGTTATTTGGGAGCTGAAGACCCCTTACACCCCCTTTCCTTGGCGCCGCCACTGATTCACAGTGTATGTTAAAGGTGTTGACAAGTCCTGAGGCCTTGATGCCTATCCAGTTCTCACTGTACCTCTATATCGCCCAACAGACGTCTGGCAGTCTTACAAAATGGAACTTCGATAACTACAACGAGTCAGTTCCTGACCAGCCGAGACCTAGTGTGTCTACGTTGAACTGAGTGCTGCTAGCACCAACAGCCTGATTAACTGGATCATCAATTAGGATAATCTAGGACTGGGACGCAGAGGTCTATACCCTTCCTCCGGAATTAACACCAGACAGGTAAGTAGATCCACAGTTTTACATGAGGGCGGTGCTGCACCGTCCCTTCCAAAACCAATATTAGGGAAGTAACATTTGTGTTGCAGGAGGGAAGTGCTTATAAGTACGACACGAGTTGCAACACCTTGCAATACAATCACAGGACTTCCTCATAGCTGAGACTGCCTCACAGCCATGACTGCCTCACAGCCCTGACTGCCTCACAGCTACATGTAATGTTCTCAAACCCACCATTAACAAATGCACCCTGCCAGCGAGCCACTGATTATCCATTATAAATTCGTCGTGAGTTAACTAAAAAAAAAAATAGATCGTCTTTGCTTTCCTTCACAGCACCAACCCCATTATGCCGTATCTCAGGCAATCATAACACACCATTATCACGAGGAAAATCGCGGCCAACCAATCCCATCACCGAGTCATATCACCAAGAGGGGGGCGGCTGCCCCGGCTGCCTGTGATCAATTCGCCTCACCAATATACGTCTTCAATAAAAGCGTATTCCTCTTTAACAGGTGAATAAAAATGCAAATGAGTAATTCAAAATATAAAAATTACGCAAATTCAGCATTTTTATTTATTTATACTTAAGCAAAACCTGCCAACTAATGGAGTTAAAGAGACAGACATCATGGAAATATTGTGCACTGGAGGGTTACCCTGTTTGTGCTATAGTTGTGCTATATATGTTGTGCTATGTATTGTGTGTGTTATGTATTGTGTGTGTTATGTATTGTGTGCTATGTGCTGTGTGTGCTATATATGTTGTGCTATGTAATGTATTGTGTGTGCTATATATAGTGTGGTACGTATTGTGTACAGTACAATGAATATATACAGTGTGCGCTACATACAGTGCATATATAGTGTGTGGTATATACAGTGCATGATATATAGTGTATGTTTTATAGTGTACATAGTGTGTGCGCTATATACCGTATTATATATGTATGTCGTGCCGAATAGGCAGAACTTGCCATCTTGGCTTAAATAGCAACGTTCATCTTCCCTTATATGACAAGCGAAATTTTGTGTATGCAATAATTTCGCCAAAATCATTCTGAACCCAACGAAAAAAAAATATTTCACTGTGTTTGTTTAGTATTAAATTATTGTAAACAAATCTAAAATATATTTAGTTGGGTTAGGCTAAAATAAATTGTTCTTGTTATAATAAGGTTAGGTAAGTTTTCTAAAATTCCTTTGGAGCAAAAAAAAAATTTTTTACATTAACATTAATGAAAAAAATATATCTTTAAACGTATAAGAGAAATTTTTAGAAAGGACTTAATTTTAAATGAGTGCTTGCTCATTGACCAGTTTTACATATTCGGCACGACATATATATATATATATATATATATATATATATATATATATATATATATATATATATATATATATATATATATATATATAATATAGTCCTTTACCAATCTACCCACACTGGACCAATACCTTGGCGTGTAGCATGAGCTACACGTTTGATCCAAGGCAGCCAGCTTTCAGGGAGAAGGCTTACAGCTTTTCATCTCATCCCCTGCATGGATCAGCCTTACTAGAGATTTGAACAATGCAAGGAATTCGCGAGAGCATGCGAAATATACACTAACACTGATCTCTGGCTGAAGGAGACTCGAACCTACGAACCTTAGGACAAGGTACGCAGTGCTTTACCAATCTACCCACACTGGACCAATACCTTGGCGTGTAGCATGAGCTACACGTTTGATCCAAGGCAGCCAGCTTTATAATATATATATAATTATATATATATATATATATATATATATCTATATATATATATATATATATATATATATATATATATATATATATATGCAATAAGATCATAGTAAACAGGTGATTTCAGAATATGCAAAACAACCACTGTGACAGAATAGAGAAATTCCAAGATATGTTGATGATATTTTGCGCCTTATGCCCAAAAATGTAGATATACACCATTTCCTTGGAAAATTAAATAGCTTAGCCCATTCTATAAACTTTACTGTTGAGTTTGAAGAAAATAACTCATTGCCTTTTCTAGATGTTTTAATTATTAAGGGTAATAATGAATTCAAATTTAAAATTTACAGAAAACCTACAAATAACTGTTCCTATGTCCACTATTATTCTTCGCATCAAGATAGAGTCAAACTGTCTGTTTTCTCATCAATGTTTTTTGAGAGCTTTACGAATTTGTAGTCCTGAGTTCATAGATGAGGAAATATCCAAAATTTATGAAATAGGTAATGATTTAAAATACCCAAGAAATGTAATTGATAAATCTTTTAAAGTTGCTAGAAATACTTTTTACAATCCAAAAAGGGACAACCAGCCTTATTCAACTAAAAATATGTTGGTTCTCCCTTACCATGAAAACTTGGTTGATATGCCTTCTCTTCTTAAGACTTTTAATATTAAAGTTGTATTCAAAAATCTTGATACAGTAAAAAAAACTTTTGATAAAGAATTCCCCCCAAAATGCTGATGGATGTGTCTTTAAGATTCCTTGTAAAATTTGCGATAAAGTTTATTACGGTCAAACTGGTAAAAATCTCGAACTAAGATTAAAACAACATAAATATAGCATTAGAACTGGACAAGATTCCAATGCTCTATTTATTCATGTAAGAGATTTTAACCATCCAATTGATTTTCAAAAAGTTGAGAAAGTAGTATCAAGCAAGTCCATGGTCGACAGGAATATAATTGAATCTTGTTTCATAAAAAGCAGTTTTGACAATAATATGAATATT
The DNA here is from genome assembly GCF_038502225.1 of Cherax quadricarinatus. NCBI lineage: Eukaryota > Metazoa > Arthropoda > Malacostraca > Decapoda > Parastacidae > Cherax > Cherax quadricarinatus. The sequence continues at coordinate 17,375,507 of NC_091319.1, read as the reverse complement.
TCCTTTGGTTTATATAAATTAGATCCATTTATAACTAATAGAATTTGGGAAGAATTTAATAATACACTGGACAAATAATAATTTTTAAAATTTTCTTGGGTAGAATAGCTTGTTGGTGGGTTGTGCGAAGGACCTGTCCAGTTGGGCTGGTGCGCGTCAGGTGTTTAACTGTTGTGGGATCTGATAGTGAGGTGTTGGCCAGACACCTTATATACCTTCCTTGGATGCTTTACTTTCATAGTTCCTTGATAATGTGAGTAGTCACGAAAGCGCTTGGAATTTCTCTATTCTTTCACAGTGGTTGTTTTGCATATATATATATATATATATATATATATATATATATATATATATATATATATATATATATATATATATATATATATATATATTATATATATATATATATATAATTATATATATATATATATATATATATATATATATATATATATATATATATATATATATATATATGTCGTGCCGAATAGGCAGAACTTGCGATCTTGGCTTAAATAGCAACGCTCATCTTGCCATATAGGACAAGTGAAAATTTGTGTATGCAATAATTTCGCCAAAATCATTCTGAACCTAACGAAAAAAATATATTTCACTGTGTTTGTTTAGTATTAAATTATTGTAAACAAATCTAAAATATATTTAGTTGGGTTAGGCTAAAATAAATTGCGCTTGTTATAATAAGGTTAGGTAAGTTTTCTAAGATTCTTTTGGAGAAAAATTATAAATTTTTACATTAACATTAATGAAAAAAATATATCTTTAAACGTATAAGAGAAAATTTTAGAAAGGACTTAATTTTAAATGAGTTCTTGCTAATTGACCAGTTTTACATATTCGGCACGACATATATATATATATATATATATATATATATATATATATATATATATATATATATATATATATATATATATATATATATATATATATTATTTATATATAATATATATATATATATATATATATATATATATATATATACAATGTTTATGATATATACAATGTACGATAGTGTATGATATACAGTGTGCTACATACAGTGCATGATATATAGTGTGTGTTATATACAGTGTATATATAGTGTGTGTTATATACAGTGTATATATAGTGTGTGTTATATAGTGTATATATAGTGTGTGTTATACACCGTGTATATATATACAGTGTGTGTTATATACAGTGTGTTATATACACTATTATCATTCTTATAATCATGTTAGTCTGGTCGTGCGAAGCGTCACTATCAACAGCACTTTCCATGGTCTCACCAGCGAAATGTCTCGTCTTTTTTTCTGCAATATAACCTGAATGAACTAGGCACAGGGTAAAACCATATATCTTAGAAGGATTTCGAGAGTTTTCCTACGGCCATAACCCGGCCTTAGTCCAGGCTTATCTGGTTCTAGGCAAGATGATGTAAATCAATCTAAGTTATCCTTTCCCTTCTCTCTTCCTCTCCTTCCCCTCCCCCTTTTCTCTCTCTCTCTCTCTCTCTCTCTCTCTCTCTCTCTCTCTCTCTCTCTCTCTCTCTCTCTCTCTCTCTCTCTCTCTCTCACTCTTTACACATGGTTTTACAAGGTTAGGTTAAGGTTCTCTCCCCCCACCAACACCATCACTGTTCCTACCCTCTGATATACCTTTCATGAGTTTCAAGAATTTTTACTACCGAAGCTTGGCCATGGGTCAGGCTCGTCTCTGGCACTTGCTTGGTCAACCAGGCTGTTGCTGCTGGGGCCTGCCGCCCCACATATCCATCACAGCCTGGCTGATCTGGTACCTGGTGAAAATACTTGTCCCAGCAGTGTTTCTGATATCTTCCATTAAGATGCTGAATAGTCAGGTTCCACGGATGTTGATGCAATGTTTCCTAATTGTGTCCAGGGCGCCACTGCTTTTCACTGGGTTTATTTTGCACTTCCTCCCATATCTCACTAAAGTATACTGCTGTGGCAATGTGCAGATTTGGGACAAGACCCTCAAGTATTTTCCAGGCATATATTATCATGTATCAGCCAGTCTATGACAAGGCCTCTCAGTGGATCAGGGCTTTATCAACCAGGCCGTTACTGCTAGCCGCACGCAAACCGACGTACGAACCACAGCCCGGCTGGTTAGGTATCTGCCCAGCTCCCTCTTGAAGACAGCCAAGGGTCTATTGGTAATCCCCCCTTACGTATGCTGGGAAGCAGCTGAACAGTCTTGGGCCCCTGACACTTAATGTTGTCTCTTAGCGTACTCATGGACCAAGGCGTTTCTAGTAATTTAAACGTTTTATCAGCTTTGTGCGGGGGGTAAATGATCTCTGCCCATATAAACTTCACTACCACCACCTTAGTAATAATACCATCCACTAATACCACCACAGATCTCCACACACCCTCTATCACTGTTCAATCCTCATAACTCCCCACCCCTATCCCCATACCACTAACACCCATCACTGGCGGTGCTTCAAGAGAAATGGGGAACATTTCTGGCAAGAGGTGCCTCACGTCAAATGACCTGTTCTATGAAGCTTGTGGCATTATGACAAAGACCTTCCACTGGCTTCAGGCTCTACCTCGTGAATATTAAATATCACAGAACAGCCGTTATATTTAAACGTCTACTCACAGAATAACCCACAAACACAACACCACCACAACACTACACCATCACCAACCACCACCACCACATTACCACCAATCATCATCTACAACCATACCACCATCCACCATGACACCACCACCACAACCAGCAATCATCTACAACAACCACCACCACCAGCCGCCCTCTACAATAATCACCACCACCACCAGCCATCATCAACAACCACCACCAGCAGCAGCAGCAGCAGCAGCAGCACAGTTAGCAGGCTACAGACAGTCCCTGCCACAATCTCTCTCACTGTCTTACTTCATTTCCTATGCACGAGGAGAAGGCAGAGTGCCCGCTCCCAACCACACTTTGCTCGCAAGGATAGAGATCTTAAATCGCAGCGTCTTTATGGTCGAAATTCCCGCTTGTGGAGCCATAAAGTAATACTTTTTATACCGGGTACTCCAAGTTCCCTTCTGACACCGATGGTGAAAATGGTAAATAAAAGCAGGGTAATTTTCACGGGTTCCGGTGATGTTGGGTAGGACAGGAGAGGGAAAGGCAGGGAAGGAGAGGGCAGGAGAGGGAAAGGCAGGAAGGAGAGGGTAGGGCAGGAAAGGAGAGGGGAGCGAAGGGCTGGAGAGGGAAAAAATGAAGGTGTTTGGGAGAACATTTGTTTTTAACAAAATTATATACATCGGCAGTGAACTGTTAGGCTACTTTCCGCGGTCGTTACGTAGCTGTCTTCAAGAGGGAGCTGGACAGATATCTCGAGTCAGTACCTGACTAGACGGGCTGTGGTTCACCTGTTGGACTGCGTGCGGCCAGCAGTAACAGCCTTGGTGATCGCGATGCCTGGTCAGGGACCGGGCCGCGGGGGCGTTGACCCCCGGAACACCCTCCAGATAGGTAAAGAAAAAGCTGAAAGGGAATATAATAGAGCGGAGGGGTGTGAATGCTTAAGCAGAGATAATATCGGATGTTAGGGTCAAGTCTGACGGCAGTGTTGCTATCACATGCGACAAGTGACTGATAGGTTGGATAACCATAAGCTTCAAAACAAGAGGTGACAAGCTGATGGTGATACTCAAAGTCGCTTCCCTCTAAACAAACGCTATCAGCCTCTTTCAAGTCAGGAAAAATCGTAGACCTGGAGAATGTAGAAAGACTTTTCACAGCCAGTATAAACTCAGTCAAGAACTTAAATTATTGAGACTAAGTACCTTGACTGTACTCCCTCGAATTACGGGTGGAAACAATGGGGGCGTGTTTCCTAAAGACACCTGCTCTCCCTGTTCACTAAGCAGTAAAATAGGTATCTGGGTGTTAGTCGACTGGTGTGGGTCGCATCCTAGGGATAAAATTAACCTAATTTTCTCGAAATGCTCTACAAAACAAATGGCTTTCTATATAGTATGTAACTGATGTCAGCTAGGTCTGAACTAGTTGTATCACGTACTTGTAAAAATAATAATAATAATTATTATTATTATTAATTATTAATTCTAAGCGAGAAAAACACATAATTTACACCTGAAAATTTCTGAAGGACTTCTTCCTAAGTTCCTCTTTACAAGAGGAAGAGACTCGGCAGACAGTGCACAATAACTCTAATTGCCTTTCACACACACGGAAAAATCAACAGACTTACAGCTGTCTTTAAGACGGAAATAGATTAGTTCAAGTTAGTTCCTGGTCAGTCAGGCTCTAGTGCCTACACTGAACTCCGTGCAGTAAGCTCCAACAGCCTGGTAGATCAGGCCATCAACACGGAGGTCTAGTCCGGCACTGGGCCGCGGAGGCGGTGACCCCCAGCAGTTTTCTGGTAACTCTTTGGGATGGAAATGTAAACAGTCGACAAACGCTAGCTGTGTCACTGCATTTTAGTCTTTCCTGGGAGGCTTCATAAAAACTATGTTTGCATTACAGTTAGCAAGCGGCACAAACCTTCCCAGGATTGTGGCTGGAAGGAAGTTTTAGATTTGAAGATTCGGTAGATAACTCAAGTGCTCCTGACAATAAAACAATAAATATAAAACCCAGAAACACCCAAAATAAAAAAAAAACCACGAAAACAAAAAAAGGCTATTAGTAATGTCAAAAAGTGTTGAAGTTGCTTGAAGTTCCTACAGGTGACCCTTAGTTATGAAAACCACAACGCAAGATAAAAGAATAAGAAGAATTAGACGAATAAGAAGAATTAGAAGAATTAGAATTAGAATAAGAAAAATTACAAGAATAAAAAGAATTAGAATAGGAAGAATTAGAAGAATTAGAATTAGAATAAGAAAAATTACAAGAATAAAAAGAATTAGAATAAGAAGAATTACAAGAATCAGAAGGAGAATTAGCAGTAGCAGCAGCCGCCAAGCAAGATAAAATGTGCAGTCAGTTTGTCGCCACCAGTCACACACGGAGGTGGACGGGAGGGACCAGGAGCACCAGTAACTACGGGTGTTGTGTTGGACCTGAGCCTCAGTCTACAAAGAACAGTCTCAGAGTGATAAATAGTGCTGAAGGGTCCCCAGACACCCGCGTCCAGTTAAAGGATGAATAACTCTTTGCTAATCTGCAGAGCCTACCAGGCCTAGCACTTCCCAAGAACATAACTGCACGTGATTCATGACGTTCCTGTGAGAGAGGCCTGCTACAGAGTGAAACCAAAATAGCAGCCTTTGTTGTATTTATAAAGCAGAACTGTTTGGCAATTAAATGTATTTAGCATACACAGTTTTTAACATTATCACACTTACACTATCATTATATTATCAACTTGCTACTTGCGTGACCAATTTATTCTAGTATTACAAAGCCAAATAACACAAAATTGTCAGTAATATGTACTTCTGGTGTCACGTGACTTCAGAGTAACTGATAGAGGCGCCCACATAGGGGCTAACACACAGGGAGTACGTACATATTACCAACAAAACAAGCAAAATTACTGTACTTTCCACTATTAGTTTCGTGTCACCGTAAGTTTCAATAAAATTAGACGAGAGAAAAAAATAGCCCCACCAATCACGAAGAAAGAGGTGCCGGGTTCTTAGTGAGGAAAGCACCCTGTGGGATAATTGTCACCCATCATGAAAAATACGTCACTAACCCCTCCTGGGGAGCTAGTGACGTGTTCTTCATGAGAGGTGACAATCTTCCCACAGAGTGCTCGCCTCACTAAGAACCAGATATCTTTCCGTGATTGGTGGGGTTATTTTTTCTCTTATCTAATTTTGTTGAAACTCAAGGCATAACAAACGTACAAACATACTCAACCACAACGAGGCCAAGTCTTAGACCGAGCCAAAGGGGTGCTAACCCCCGAAACCCTCTCCAGGTATACTTCAGGTACACCACCACCACGTCAACATGATCCAGCATCGCGGGGAAAGAGGGGATGATTAAAATATAATATATGACTCTTAGCATCGTAGATGGAGGGAGAAGATTAGAGGGAGAGAAGAGAGGAGGGTGAACGGTGATAAAAAACAAGGGAGTTAGCTAGGAGTGAGGACAGGGCGAAAGGAGGAGGAACATCTCATGTTGTGATAGTTACAATATAGAGATAAGAGAGGGTGAGAGGTGGAGAAAAGGAAAAGATCTTAAAAGAAAGAACCAATAAGGGGAAAAGGAACGAAGGGAGGGAAGAGAGGAAGGGAAGAAAGAAAGAGGGTGGAAAGGGAGAAAGAGGGTGGAAGGGGAGAGAGTGGGAGGAAGGGCAGAGAGGAGTATGGGGACAGAGGGGGAGGATGGGAGGGAGGGAGGGAGAGAGAAAGAGAGAGAAAGAAAGAGAGAGAGAGAAAGAGAGAGAGAGAGAGAGAGAGAGAGAGAGAGAGAGAGAGAGAGAGAGAGAGAGAGAGAGAGAGAGAGAGAGAGAGAGAGAGAGAGAGAGGAAGGAAGGGGAAAGAGGAGATATACGATATAGGAGAATGTAAAGGGAAGATAAACAAAGGGTAAGAGAAGGGTAAAAAGAGGAGAGTGGCAACAGGGAGAGTAATCCTGGCGGAAAATCCAACATGGTCCTTTCCAATATTGGATAAAAGCTTAGGGAAATAGATTGCCATAATGCACATAAAGCCATTTGTAACAAAAATGCGGAAAAAATGCCCCTTTTTTTTATCACAATTTACGTCATTCGCTAAACATACTTTTCAATTTTCACTACTAAATAATCGTCACAAATATTTAATCGAAACAACAACAAAAAAATCCTCGTTCACAGATCCATTTTTTTATTAGATAAAGTCACTTAATTTAAGCAATGTTTGATGACGGTCACAGATGGATAAGAAATACCAGGTCATTCTGGAAGGTTTGTAGGCGGTTACTGGCACTATAAGTTACAAATACCACGGATGGAACAATTCATAATAACCCAGAATACCATTGCTGGAATAATTCACAGATAACCCACAATACCATGGCTGGAACTCTCTTGAAATAGACTTAGCTTTATCACAACATAAATACATGTATACGCCAATTTCATACTTTTTTTATGATAGATTTAACTATTAGTCGTCATTATTTTTTTAAATGCAATCATATCAGACCTTTCGCATTCTCTGTAAAATAATATTTTAACACTATATGAGCGTCCAGGAAGTCAGCAGCAGAGGCCGACACGCAGAATTTGCCAGCACTCGTAACGGTTCTGTGAAGAATTGTGGATGGTGTGATAAACAAAGAATCTCGCCCCTACACGCTCGCTAAGGATGGGTTCTCTCTCATATGTCCGGGTTATTTGTGCAATGTTCCAGTCACGGTAGTGTGCCTTTTTGTTCTTTACGAATTCTTAGTTATTCTTATATTCTGGAATACAGTGACAAGGAAGGTTTTCAGTTTATTCGCAAATTTACAGAAAAGTAGCCTAGAGCTGATTCAGCTTTTCGAAAATATGAAAAACATGAAAATTAATTTGAACATGAATGTAAACGTATTGGGAATGTAACAATGAACTAGCTCGAAAATGTGATATTTCTACGCAATGCAGCAGCACAGAGAACGCATGAGAAAAAGATTCCACGAGGAAATTGCAGAAGATGAAGAAATATTTGACGACAGGAAGAAATTCATAGTTGAATCATACTACTTAGCACGAGTAAAAGATTCGAGCCTTTTAAAAAAATGTGGCTTTCAAATTTTGTTGTTAAAAGAAGCCAAAACATATTGACAACGCAGATATTGTAAACAAATTAGAATTTTAGACAGCCATGTGCTATTGACGTCATAGACAGTCAAACAGAAATCGTGCGTTTCTTTCATTTAAAGACTCATATGTAAAGATATAATGAGCAATAGCAATAAGACAAATTCAAGTGTCGAGAAACTCACTCTCATCAAGTGTACTAAATTCATGATATCAACAACATGTGTTCCATCTATCATAACCTATCGACACTACCACATTTTTCAGAAAAAAAAAAAAACTAGCGCAGTTTCGGAACAATGCTTTAGTCAATTGAAACAAAGTCCTCCCTGCGTTCTACGATGGTCGAGAACGGACTGTTCTGGTTATCTTCGTTCTCCACCGAAAAAAAAAGTTGACTGCTAAGGTAGATTAGAACTACGATACTTAGCTAGAATGAATCCTAGACGAAGAGGCTGCTGTAGTTGCTTCATACATAATTGAAGTCAAAATAATACAGAAATGTATTATTTTGACTTCAAGTACAAAATATACTTATAAAACTATTTTTGTGTGTTTTGAGCTTAAATACAAAATAAATATATTTAATGAATCAAAAATTATTAGGTGTTCCCAAAGGAGTACCTGTAATCAGTGGCGTGCAGAGGGAGGCCGAAGGGGCGGTGGCCCCGGGCTTCCAAATGGGAGGTGGGACATCCAATTAGAGAGGGAAATAAGATAGTGATTTTGAAATTTCAGCGGTGATAAATCAATTTTTGGAGGCACACCGCACTACAGAGGCAGTGGTTAGCCCTTTATTCCTTTAACATGGTGTACTCTTTCTGTCCACAGAAAATGGTGCTCTCACATAGTTTTATCATTAGTGGAGTCTCAAAACGTTTGCAGAATCCGAAAATGGGGTTCCACGAAGCTTCTTGTGATCTGAAAGAACTTATTCGTATCTTGAATTTGAAGAAAGACGAAATTATCCACAATGCAATACATTTGGCTAATGAATATTGTGAAAAGTGGGGAATACCAATTGCACGAACAAGGAGAAGAAGAATAATGCCTGGACAGTCAGCAAAAGATAGTGGACTGACGGCACAAGAAGAAATGGATAGAGATTGGGAACCGATTAAACGGAAATTGAAGACCGCAGTGTCCGTCTTCAAGGACTCAGATGAACAAGAAAGAGAGAAATTAAAAGGAAGATGAACAAGAAAGAGAGAAATTAAAAGAGGAATGTTCAGACTTTGCACATTATGATAATGATGTTGCAGCCATTCAGTTATATGACGAAATTGATTTTGTGATGTTCCTTCGAGCTGGAGGGAATAGAATTCCCCCTGATGGTAAAGATGCTCTGGAGTCTTTACTGTAGTATGGGAGGGATGTCTTTCCGATGCTGTGTGTTTCATACACATTACTGCTTACAATCGCATTTTCAGTCCCAAGTTGTGAAAGGTCATTGTCAAAACTGAAATTAATAAAAACGTAACTGAGGTCTTGAATGTCACAGGAGCGACTGACCAACCTGGCTTTAGTAAGTAATGAAAAAGAATTTCTCACAGCTGATGTAAAAAGTGAAGTAGTTCAAGTGTTTTCTGGCAGGAGGGATCATTTGGGGAAAAGAACTTGATAAATTTGGTTGATTTATATTTAAATCGAATAAAGTGTATTTCATGTTTCATCTGTGTTTACATATTCAAAATATCTCCCATTCTCATAATATTTCTCAGTACTAGGCCTTATACTCGAGTCTTTGAGGCATACAATCAAGGAGTTAGCCCTAGGCATCACCAGACCTCTGCACGCCACTGCCTTTAATTAAGAGGTTACTTTGTTTTCCAACTTTTCGATTTTATTTCACTCATTATCCGAGAGCAGCGTTGTACGGCCCTAGTGGGTTTAGCGCTTATTTTTTATTATGATAATCATTACCCGAGAACGCCTCATCCAACTGGCTTCTAATTTTCAATACACTAGTGTACAGTAATGATGACCAAATTCCTAGAACAATTGGCATGTTCTTGTGCCCTATGACCAAAGTTGCTGAATTTATTCCCAGAATCCTGGAATCGCTGAAATAACTTCCAAAATCCTCAGTGGCGGAGCTTCGAACGTTCAAAACAGGTGCCAAAATATTCAACAATGGCGGAGAGAAAAATTCAGATGTATGGATGCAGATTTGACTATTTTGTGTTAGTGTGAAATTTTCAGTCCCGTTAAATCACGTTAAACAATTTTCGGTTCACCTCTTGTGAACGGATTTAATATTTAATGGCTGATACATCTTAGGGTCAGGATAGTACCTATTAAGTTTCGTTTGCACACAGGCAAATTTGTTGTAGTAATATAGTTTAAAAAAAAAAACTTGGAAGCGTTGGAATCTTTGCCACAACTGGAGAACGACTCTCCAGATCGGCTTCAAATTTTCATCACTGGTGTGATTTCCTGAGCACAAGGCTCACGCTGCCATTACATAATTCCCAATTTGTCAATTTCATTAAATAGTGATTTATTCAGTTTTTATTCAATAACTAAAGAAGAATTTCTCCGACTGGTTTCAAAATATTATTGATGTTCTCTATATGGATGATACTCCACAAATTTAGAGGTGTAAATCTGAAATTTTACTGAAACTGTTAATCTTGGAATCGATGGAATCAGATTAATTTCTGGAAAATGGTTCTTTTGATTGGCTTCAAACCTTAAAGCTGGTATATCTCAACAGGAACTTTTTTTTTTTTTAATTTTGGGCTGTATGCAAATTTGCCAATTTTATCAAACTGGATTTTTTTAAAATAATCATTATCAAATATTTTTCTTACAGGCTTGTAGGAAATTTTAAATAGAATGTGAATGAGAAAAGTAAACCGAAAAAATATCCGCAGTTTTATGGTATTTTAAAGTTGAACGAGGAGAGATTTTCCTATTTTCGAACATTCTCAGCAACATTTTCGTTTGCTTTCTCACAAATTTTTGCTCATTCCTCTAGAACGCCTTAGTCGATCGGCTTCAAATTTTCAACACCTGTGTAATGTATCTCGGGAAAGATTCATGTAACTATTTGCATGCGCGGGTGCCCTATGCACAATAATACAAAGGCCATTCCCAAATTTTGTTTCCGTGTGGTAGGTGGAGACAGTCTCCTCTGACCGGCTTCAATATTTCAACACTGGTGTTTATCACTAGGCAGAAGGTTGGTATATTTAATGGAGTGTGTAGATGTCATTTTGCCACTTTTTAATCTCGAAATGGTATAGTATTATTTTATCTTATTGCATTATTTTGCTTATATGCTGGTGGGGGCTCTTGATCCAAGGAACTGGACTTATCTTCCCCTTGTTTGGATGGAATATAAATCCTGCCCCCATTCCACAGCGTTATATGACCCCTACGAGTTTAGCGCTTTCCTATGATTAAATTTTGACAATTGTGAGCGGCATCAATCATTAATGGTAGATGCAGTGTATAAAACAGATGGAAGGTTTCATGGGTTTAGGCTGTGTAGGCACAAATTTTGTTGGATTCTGTAGAGTAACAGGAAAACGCATCTTCTGGTCACCTTAAAACTTTCAGTTTCGATGTGTCTTCCCCAAAGGAAACAACTTCTTGGTGTTAGGCTGTGCAAGTTATCATTTGTCAATTTTATTAATCAAATTGTTCTGTAAAATAACTGGAGAATGTTTCGTCTCATCAGAAATAAGTCGTAGTGTTTACTCTTATTTGGTGTTATCCTAGGTTAAGTCAACTTAATATTTTTCTTGTGTCTATAACATATGTGCTCTCAAAACCATTGTTAAAACTTTGCATGTTATATACACTAAGCTCACATACAACTTTCTTACTGTATTTACTTTCTTAAAAGCTGGCCAATATTACCTGGATTAATTTTGGCCTGTATAGGCCCCAATTTGCTCATTTTTTACAAACCGGAAAAAAAAAATACTTCTTTTCCTTTGATAATTTCTGAATGTTGCATCTGATCAACTTCAAACCTTCTAAGCTGATGACTGAATCATGCAATTTCTGAGTGGCTACTGAGATATTTTATGATACTGATTTTTTTTTTGTCTCTCTGAAAGGTTTGAATTAATTTATCCTGTACAATATTCCAATTTACCCTTTTTACTCTGCATTAGTTTCTTTATGATGACTTGTTAATGCCGCTTGATTCCCTTCAAATCTTCAAAGCTATATTTAACTACAATAACAACTTACGCTGAACAATGTCAATCGCGTGCAGTGAGGCGCTGGAGACTGGGGTTATGAAATACGGGGATACAATTTTTGCATCGAGCAGCGACTGAAATATCACTAGATTTAATCTGTGAGTGAGGATGGTGCATTTGAATGTGTTCGCTCCCACTGATATTAGAACCCGGACACTCCACTGGTAGTGGTTCAGCTTCATCTGTTAACAAGCCTCTGATGTTAGAACCTGGCCCATCATTGGCCGTGGTTCAGCCTCATGTTAATCACTTCGGGGATCATGGTCCTCGAGGCCCGGTTCACACCAAGCCTCCTAAATCGGAAATTAAATATTAGTGAAATAGAAACTATAAGAAACGCGTGAAAGTAAATTTAAGTATGTAATGAATGTAGGTGGACATGTGTAAGATTTATCTGTTATCTATCATGTTTATTACACACAGAAAACACCAGCAATCTTGCCAGAGTGCAAAACATTCAACAGACTTCGTGCCTCGCATATCGCAGCGAAGAATACAGTCTTGGCTAGATCGAAACAACGAACCAAGAATTTAGAGAAAATTAAGACTTATGAGTATTCCAAGTTGGACCGAAACGTCGTCATAAGCTTTTCTTTCCTATGTGGGGGTTATTTGCCTATTGTTTCAGTCACGGTAATGTGCCTTTTTGTCCTTAGACGTTTCGATCAGTCCTTGATCCCACGTCCATTGCCTCCGATACACAACCACACAACCCATACCCACTTTCTCGTGTTTTACTCAGCCTGTTAAGACCGCCTTGTGAACCGGGCTGTTCGTGCTAGCGACCCGCCGGTCCACATAGCCGACTCACTCGGCAATTGCAGAAAGAAATTGTCCAACCTTTTCTTGAAAACTTCTATCTTCATTCTAGCAATATTTTTGATACCTGCTGGAAATATGTTGAGCCCTGAGCCACGGATGTTGGCAGTGTTTCATAACTGTACTCATACCACACTTGCTCTTCACTGCCTTTATTTAACTTTCTACCATATTTTTCACTCTACTTGAAACGTTAGGGACCAGGCCCTCAAGTATCTTTCCACGTTGTGAATGCAGCTGCGAGGAGGCGGGTGGAGGCAGTGGAGATGTCCTGTCTAAGGGCAACGTGTGGTGTAAATATTTTGCAGAAAATTCGGAGTGTGGAAATTAGGAGAAGGTGTGGAGTTAATAAAAGTATTAGCCAGAGGGCTGAAGAGGGGTTGTTGAGGTGGTTTGGTCATTTAGAGAGAATGGATCAAAGCAGAATGACATGGAGAGAGTATAAATCTGTAGGGGAAGGAAGGTGGGGTAGGGGTCGTCCTGGAAAAGGTTGGAGGGAGGGGGTAAAGAAGGTTTTGTGGGCGAGGGGATTGGGCTTCCAGCAAGCTTGCGTGAGCGTGTTAGAAAGGAGTGAATGGAGACGAATGGTATTTGGGACCTGACGATCTGTTGGAGTGTGAACAGGGTAATATTTAGTGAAGGGATTCATGGAAACCGGTTATTTTTATATAGCCGGACTTGAGTCCTGGAAATAGGAAGTACAATGCCTGCACTCTGAAGGAGGGGTTTGGGATATTAGCAGTTTGGAGGGATATGTTGTGAATCTTAATACGTATATGTTTCTAAACTGTTGTGTTCTGAGCACCTCTGCAAAAACAGTGATTATGTGTGAGTGAGGTGAAAGTGTTGAATGATGAAAGTATTTTCTTTTTGGGGATTCTTTTTCTTTTTGGGTCACCCTGCCTCGGTGGGAGACGGCCGACTTGTTAATATATATATATATATATATATATATATATATATATATATATATATATATATATATATATATATATATATATATATATATATATATATATATATGTCGTGCCGAATATGTAAAACTGGTCAATTAGCAAGAACTCGTTTAAAATTAAGTCCTTTCTAAAATTTTCTCTTATATGTTTAAAGATATATTTTTTTCATTAATGTTAATGTAAAAATTTTTAATTTTGCACCAAAAGAATCTTAGAAAACTTACCTAACCTTATTATAACAAGAGCAATTTATTTTAGCCTAACCCAACTAAATATATTTTAGATTTGTTTACAATAATTTAATTCTAAACAAACACAATGAAATATATTTTTTTCGTTAGGTTCAGAATAAATTTGACGAAATTATTGCATACACAAATTTTCACTTGTCCTATATGGCAAGATGAGCGTTGCTATTTAAGCCAAGATCGCAAGTTCTGCCTATTCGGCACGACATATATATATATATATATATATATATATATATATATGTGTGTGTGTGTGTGTGTGTGTGTGTGTGTGTGTACTCACCTAACTGTAGTTCTAGGGGTCGATTCATAGCTCCTGGCCACGCCTCATCACTGGTCACTAGTAGGTCCACTCTCTCCCTGCTCCATGAACTTTATCATACCTGGAACGCAGGCGAGAAAGAGACGTATCATAATCTACACTTGAAAAATCCTTAAAGGAATGGTCCCGAATCTGCACACAGAAATCACTGCATACGAAAGTAAAAGACTGGGTAGGCGGTGCAAAATATCCCCAACAAAAAGTATGGACGCCACTGGTACACTAAGAGAAAACACCATAAGTGTCCGGGGCCCAAGACTGTTCAACAGCCTCCCACCAGCCGTAAGAGGAATTACCAATAGGACCTTGATTGCCTTCAAGAGAAAGCTGGACAGATACTTCAAGTCGGTACCAGATCAGCCGGGCTGTGGTTCGTATGTTGGACTACGTGCGGCCAGCAGTAACAGCCTGGTTGATCAGGTCCTGATGCACCGGGAGACCTGGTCGTGGACCGGGTCGCGGGGGCGTTGATCCCCGGAATACCCTCCAGGTAGACTCCAGTCAGGTACCTCTTCTTAAAGCTATGTATGGATCCTACCTCCACTACATTACTCTCCATTGTTCCACATCCTGACTACTTTATGGCTGAAGAAATACTTCCTAACATCCCTGTGACTCGTGTGTGTGTGTGTGTGTGTGTGTGTGTGTGTGTGTGTGTGTGTGTGTGTGTGTGTGTGTGTGTGTGTGTGTGTGTGTGTGTGTGTGTGTGTGTGTGTGTTTTCAAAAAGCAGTCCAAGTGCTTTGAAGCGTTTCCAATAGTTTAATGTTTCACTGATTCTATGTGGGAAGTATACGACCTCTATATTTTCCAGCTATGCTCTTGCTCGCTTTCTCTCTCTCTCTCTCTCTCTCTCTCTCTCTCTCTCTCTCTCTCTCTCTTTCCACTTACAGCCTTACATCTCATATTTATCCCCCTCTCCAACTTCGCCAAGCCACCCCAGGAACCCTCCTATCAACATTCCCACTTAACCGTACCACCTCCAGGCTCCAATCAGAGGCTCCCTTACAATACCCTCTCTCGCTTGCTCACAGCTCAAGTGCTCTCGGAATACGAATGCAGAGGCACGTCCCTCAAGGGTAGCATTCACTTGAATAATAATCCCAGGCTTATACTGCTCCAACCACAGTTGTTTTGACAAGAGATGCAGCCAACCTGGCGCAGGGTTAAAACACCCGCCATACTTGTTTACATACAAGCAGCAGATTCACAAATAACTCACACTTAGAGGAAACACTGGACGACGTTTTTGTCCATCGTTGCCTGAAGTTTCATCTCTGAGTGTGGGTTATTTGTCGGTTAGTCCAGCCACGGTACTGTGACTTATTCTTGCAAGTAGCAGAGGAAGGCAAATGCAAAATGACTGCTTTCTTTCGATTTTTAACCCCCGAGGGTTATCACTCCAGAATTCCAGAGTAACCCCAAGAAGCCAAGGAATGTGGCTTATTTCCGTCGGGGTCCTTCATGTCTGTTTACAATCAGCGCGCTGTATTTGTTTACATCCGCGACTGAAGGATCCTCATTCCCCGGAATATTCCTTGGCCCTAGCAAATATTTAACCGTACTCGTTTCCGTTTAACCGGGCACGCGATTGGAGCAATTCGATTTTATTCGTAAAATGTTCATTATCCTGAATATTTAATTTAATTTCTTTTCGTTTTAAAAATAACTTTTAGGGAACTATGATATTAAACTGCACTTTCTTGTGTTATGTCATTCACAGTGTCAAGCTGTGATAGTAGTAGAGCCCCGCACCTCAGTAGTCTCAGACACGCTGGCCCACCATCCTCCCGCTGTAGTATTAGCTGTGACATTTACGAAACACTGACCGCGTAGATCACTCAGTGGTCGTAGCCTCAAACAACATTTACAACACAATAAAAAAAACAGATAAACTAAACAATGAAGGCAAAGAAAAATACTTTACACAAATAATACTATCACAAAAAGCTAAAATGGCCAGCATCAATTAAAAACTCCATTAAATTAGGAATATCAAAAGACACTCCTTAAAGGTCCCCGAGGTCCCTACAGGCATCTCGGTAATTATAAAAATCATAACGAAAGCTGAAAGGCCTAATTCGTGGGTACACTAGCAAAATATGATACACAGTGGCACGACAGAAGCTACACAGAGGGGACAGGAGCACTTGCAAACAGGTGGTTATGGGAGAGATGTGTGTCCATTCATCAGCTGACATAGGTTCGTCTCGGAGTAATTATCATTTTTAGAGGAGGAGAGCCATACACCCACTTCCTGCTAAACCCTGTATAACTTGCTCTTAGTCTGCAGGACTTTGCTCCCACTGTAGTAGCACACGGAGCTGGCCCGCCTTGTTCCAACTGTAACAACAAAAGTGGTTTTCGCACCTTATTTCTACTGTACCAACACGAGGAGTTTGCCCACATTGCTTCCCCCTGTATCTACACATTACTGGTTTTGAGAACTGTTTTAGTCTTTCAGGATGGCCTGATGCCAGGTTTCCCTAGTAAAACCGTCTAATCATCCAGCAGCCTTACAGCCATCAGTAGAACTTTCTCCAGAGTTCTCTTCAACACTTCTACCTTATCCTGGAAATATTTCTTGTATTCACCAGAAGAGCGATGTGTCTTGGAGGACGGATGTTGACACAATGCTATCTGATTGTCCTTGTGCCTCTCTCCCTTTCCCTTGTACTTCAGTGTTTATTTTACAGATCCTTCTGTCTCTGTTATGAAGTGTATATGGAGCAGGGATTTGACCCACCCTCGAGTATTTTCCATGCACAACGCACGTCTCTCTTTCTTCTCGATTCCATGAAGAACATTCAGAGTACTATGAGAGGTACTCCTAGTCTTGCAACAGTGCATGGTGTAACTCCCAGTCTTGCAACATACAGTACACCGTGCACCCACCCAGTCTTGCAACATACAGTACACCGTGCACCCACCCAGTCTTGCAACATACAGTACACCGTGCACCCACCCAGTCTTGCAACATAGTGCACCACCCAGTCTTGCAACAATGCACCACCCAGTCTTGCAACATACCGTGCACCATCAAGTCTTGCAACATACAGTACACCACCCAACCTTGCAACAGTGTACCACCCAGTTTTGCAACATACAGTACACCACCCAGTCCTCCAACACAGTGCACCACCCAGTCTTGCAACATACAGTACATAACCCAGTCTTACAACACAGTGCACCAAGCAGATGCATCAAGAACACCAACAGTCAACTGGTGAATACAAACATCCTGAAAACGTTGCCAGTACACTCGTGATATTGTATCTTGTATGTTGTGTTGCAACAGGAGTAAACAGACTAACTACTGTTGGAACAGTCAAAAACAGACTTAACAGTATTACATCATCATAATGATGTTACATCAACCTCTCCAGTACAATGATATAAACAATTTGTAGAAAATATGCTAAAATTATATCTGGAAAATATAAATGAAGATCTATGAATGGAGGAGGAAGGGATGGGGGGAGAATAGGAGCAGCAGGAGGGAGGAAGAGGAGGAAAGGAGGAGGACGAGGAAGGAAGGAGAGGAGAAGATAGAGGGAGGAGGGAGGACGGAAGGAAAAAGGAAAGATGAGATGGACAAGGAGAGAGGGAGGAAGAAGGGAGAGAGGAGGGAAGAAGGGAAGCTGAGAAAAGAGTAAAAGTAATACATTGAAGGCCTTCCATTTCATTTAGTGGCTAATAATTTCGAGAAGCACACAAAGTGGGCAGCACCAGCAGCTCTCGGATGGGGATGGGGGAAGGTGAAAGGTTGGGGATTAGGGGATGGGAATCAGGGGATGGGGAGAAGGGGGTGTCGGTGAGGGATGTGAGGGGATTTCCTAAAAAAATCCAACAGCCGTCTGGGTGAGCAGTTACACTCAGTGGCCACTTGGGTAGGGCCCTTCCCCTCTTTGCATCCAGGAACAGCCTGAATTCTTCGTGGCATGGATTTGGCAAAGTACTGGAACATTCCTTAGAGATCATGGGTCACGCTGACATAGCATCATGCAGTAGCTGCATACATGACGGCTGCACATTCATGCTGCGAATCTTCCGTTCTACTACTGGTTCGACAACTTGTGAAAGTAATAATAATAAAAATTTTATTTCTACAAGTACATGTACAAGGTATACAGTCCTAGTTGACATCAATGACATATTACTATACAGAAAGCCGCTTGTTATGCTGAGCATTTCGGCAAATTAGGTCAATTTTGTCCTAGGATGCGACCCACACCAGTTGACTAACACCCAGGTGCGCATTTTAGTAATGGGAGAACATGGACAGCAGGTGTCTTATGGAAACACGTCCTAATGTTTTCCAGCCGTACTGGGGATCGACCCCTGAAAATCACTGGTTCTCTCTCGGCTGGAATACTGCGCATTAACATCTCCGTTGAAAGCAAGTGAAATTGCAGATCTAGAGAGTGTACAGAGAACCTTTACTGCACATATAAGCTCCATTAACCACCTCAACTACTTGGAACGCTTGGAAGTACTTGACTTGTTATCGCTGGAACGCAGGAGAGAGAGAGATCATAATCTACACTTCGAAAATTCTTAAAGGAATGGTCCCGAATCTGCACACAGAAATCACTCCCTACGAAAGTAAAAGACTGGGCAGGCGGTGCAAAATACCCCAATCAAAAGTAGGAGCGCCTTTGGTACACTAAGAGAAAACACCATAAGTGTCCGGGGCCCAAGACTGTTCAACAGCCTCCCACCATGCAAAAGAGGAATTACAAATAAGCCCCTGGCTGCCTTCAAGAGGGAGCTGAACAGATACTTAAAGTCGGTGCCGGATCAGCAGTAACAGCCTGGTTGATCATGCCCTGATCCATCGGGAAGCCTGGTTCGTGAACCGGGCCGCGGGGGCGTTGATCCCTGGAATACCCTCTAGGTAGACTCCAAGCAGGTAGCAGGGAGCCAAGTGCCCTAGGGATCGAGCTACGGGAGACAATTGTCATGTTCATGGAGCCAACTTAAGATGACATGTGCTTTGTGACATAGTGCATTATCCTGTTGGAGGAAGCCATTGAAAGACTAACAGACTGTTGCCATAAAGGAATGCACATGATCAACAATACACAAATAGGCTGTGGCATTCAAACGATGCTCAATTCCCCAAATCATTACACCACACCACCAGCCTGAACCGTTGACACAAGGCAGGATGGAGCCATAGACTTATGCTGTTCAAGCCAAATTCTGACCCTACTCTGGGTGTCACAGGAAAAATTGCTATTTGTCAGACAAGCGATGCTTTTCCAATCTTCAAATATTTTTTGCTGAGCCTGTGCTCATTGTAGCCTCAGTTTCCTGTTATTAGGTGTCAGGAGTGGAACCCGGTGTGGTCTTTTGCTATGGTAACCCATATGCTTCAAGGTTCGATGTGTTGTGCATTCCTTGATGCTCTTCTGCATACCACTGTTGTAATGCATGGTTATTTGAGTTACTGTCATCTTCCTGTCAGCTTGAACTAGTCAGACAATTCTCCTCTGACCTCTCTCATTAAAAAGGTGTTTTTGTACACAACTGCTACCCACTGGATGTTGTGCGTTTTTCACAATATTTTCTGTAAACTCTAGAGACTGTTGTGTGTAAAAATCCCAGATCTGCAGTTTCTGAGACACTTAAACCACCCCGTCAGGTATTAATAATTACTCCACGGTCAAAGTCATTTACATCACGTTTCTTCCCCATTCTGATGTTCAATCTGAATAGCAACCGAACCTCTTGACTACGTCTGCATGCTTTTAGGCAATGAGGTGCTGCCACGTGATTGTCTCATTAGATCTTAGCATTAACGATCATGTGTACAGGTGTACCTAATAAAGCGGCCACCGAGTATATGAACCAAAGTATATTAAATAGCTATAACAGGAAAGCATTTTGGAAAAAAATGTGAGAAATAGTGACTGATACATAGCCTTGAGTTCGGCCCAAATCAATACACACGCAGCTGTGATCTCAAACTGCGCATTGCCAGGTCCACCTGAAATTTACCTGGATTGAGATGGCTTGTGTCAAATTTCATATGAACCAGTCCCAGGTCAGCAGGCCCGGCTTAAATTTCTCTCTCGTTTCTCATTTAAATTCTAAACAAATTTTT
Source organism: Cherax quadricarinatus (assembly GCF_038502225.1). Lineage (NCBI taxonomy): Eukaryota > Metazoa > Arthropoda > Malacostraca > Decapoda > Parastacidae > Cherax > Cherax quadricarinatus. The sequence goes on along the minus strand of NC_091319.1, from coordinate 17,355,094 downwards.
AACGTTATTACCAAAAAATACATAAACTCAATGTTCAATCTTCCAGATAAGTGTGTGCAAATGAGCACCAATTAAATGAGGCAAACCAGGAAATTACCGCTGAAATTAAGGTAAATTAATTCCTCACCTGTGATCAGTTTCGGGAGCTTTCCTATTCCGCAGTCCAGCCCGAGGCCAGACCTCCCTTTTAACAAAAAAAAAAAATATTTTTTTATTTTACAAGTTTGGATACGTCAGCAGTGTGTTGCTACCCTATTCTATATGATCGTTATACAGTGGGAACAAAAGCTATGTTCCCCCGACTTATTCCATCGTGCAAGACGTTGTTCATACAAGGTAATAATGTAATAATGTCGGTAATTCTACCAACATTATTACAGGGTGTTGAAATCTGTCATCCCGAGCTGGGAGACTTCAGTACAACAACCAGGATATCATCAACCATTCCAGTAAGGACTCATCAACTACGGCAGTTTCACAGGTTTCCTTCCAGCATAGCTGGAGTTACTAATCACTTAAATGACGTAGTTATGTTTGCAGGGGGAACGAGTATGGCTCTTGGCCCCGTTTAACTCCTTAATGACTGTTTCCACTGTCTCCACCACAACAATATTAATGTGTATAATCCGCATGTGTATAATAATCTTCTGCCACAAAAATTATATGTAAGTGAAATAATGAAAATAAGGATGTAAAAATATAAAAATAAAATACGAAAACCTGTACAAGTGAATAAGTAAAACTGCGAAAAATAAAAGTAAACAAATACTATAAGACAAAAGTTGAAAAAACTTATGTGACGAGAAAGAATAGTAAATAAAACAAAGACCAAGAGTACAGGTGTGTGTGTGTGAGAGAGAGAGAGAGAGAGAGAGAGAGAGAGAGAGAGGAGAAAGAGACAGAGAGAGAGGAGAAAGAGACAGAGAGAGAGGAGAAAGAGACAGAGAGAGAGGAGAAAGAGACAGAGAGAGGAGAAAGAGACAGAGAGAGAGGAGAGAGAGACAGAGAGAGAGAGAGAGGAGAAAGAGACAGAGAGAGGAGAAAGAGACAGAGAGAGAGGAGAGAGAGACAGAGAGAGAGAGAGAGGAGAAAGAGACAGAGAGGAGAAAGACAGAGGAGAGAGAGACAGAGAGAGAGAGAGGAGAAAGAGACAGAGAGGAGAAAGACAGAGGAGAGAGAGACAGAGAGAGAGAGAGAGGAGAAAGAGACAGAGGAGAAAGACAGACAGAGAGAGAGAGAGAGAGAGAGATATTCAGGGGAGTTTTCCAGCACTCCACCCTCCGCTTGAGCAGGTTAATACTAACCTTCAACTGAGACTCAAGGTCGAGTGTAACTCACACTGCCCCACCTTGCCCACACTTCCACCCACACCTTGCCCACACTGCCACCCACACCTTGCCCACACTGCCACCCACACCTTGCCCACACTTCCACCCACACCTTGCCCACACTTCCACCCACACCTTGACCACACTGCCACCCACACCTTGCCCACACTTCCACCCACACCTTGACCACACTGCCACCCACACCTTGACCACACTGCCACCCACACCTTGACCACACTGCCACCCACACCTTGCCCACACTTCCACCCACACCTTGACCACACTGCCACCCACACCTTGCCCACACTTCCACCCACACCTTGCCCACACTGCCACCCACACCTTGCCCACACTTCCACCCACACCTTGACCACACTGCCACACACATCTTGCCCACACTGCCACCCACACTTTGCCAACACTGCCACACACATTGCCCACACTGGTACCCACATCTTGCCCACACTGCCACAAACACCTTGCCCACACTGCCACCCACACCATGCCAACACTGCTACTCACACCTTGCCCACACTGCTACCCACACCTTTAACACACTTCCACCCACACCTTGCACACACTGGCACCCACACCCTGCCCTCACTGCCACCCACACCTTGCACATACTGCCACCCACACACTGCTCACACTGCCACCCATACCTTGCCCGCAGAGCCACTCACACCTTGCACACACTGAAACCCACACCTCGTACACACTTTCACCCACACCCTGATAACACTGCCACCCACAACATGCCCACACTGCCACATACACCTTGCCCACACAGCCACACACACCTTGCCCACATTGCCACCCACAACATGCCTATACTGCCACACACCTTGCCCACACTGCCACATACACCTTGCCCACACTGCCACCCACACCTTGCCCACATTGCCACCCACAACATGCCCACATTGCCACACACACCTTGCCCACACTTCCACACACACCTTACCCACACTGCCACACACACCTTGCCCACACTGCCACACACACCTTGCCCACACTGCCACACACACCTTGCCTACACTGACACACACACACCTTGCCTACACTGACACACACACACCTTGCACACACTGCCACCCACACCTTGTCAATACTGCCACCCACATCGTCCCCACACTGCCACCCACACCTTGCCCACACGGCCACACACATCTTGCTTACACTGCCACACACACCTTGCCCACACTGCCACCCACACCTTGCCCACACTGCCACACACATCTTACCCACACTGCCACACACACCTTGCCCACACTGACACACATACCTTGCCCACACTGCCACACACACCTTGCCCACAATGCCACCCACACCTTGCTCACACTGCCACACACACCTTGCCCACACTGCCACCCACACCTTGCCCACACTGCCACACACATCTTACCCACACTGCCACACACACCTTGCCCACACTGACACACATACCTTGCCCACACTGCCACCCACACCTTGCCCACACTGCCACACACACCTTGCCCACAATGCCACCCACACCTTGCTCACACTGCCACACACACCTTGCCCACACTGCCACCCACACCTTGCCCACACTGCCACACACATCTTACCCACACTGCCACACGCACCTTGCCCACACTGAGACATATACCTTGCCCACACTGCCAGCCACACCTTGCCCACACTGCCAGCCACACCTTGCCCACACTGCCACACACACCTTGCCCACACTGCCACCCACACCTTTCCCACACTGCCCCACACACCTTGCCCACACTGCCACACACATGTTGCCCACAATGCCACACACACCATGCCCACACTGCCACACAAACCTTGCCCACATTGCCACACACACCTTGCCCACACTGCCACCCACACCTTGCCCACACTGCCACCCACACCTTGCCCACACTGCCACCCACACTTTGCCCGCAGAGCCACTCACACCTTGCACACACTGAAACCCACATCTTGTACACACTTTCACTCACACCCTTATAACACTGCCACCTACACCTTACCCACACTGCCACACACGCCTTGCCCACACTGCCACCCACACCTTGCACACTGTCACACACACCTTGCCCACACACACCTTGCCCACACTGCCACCCACACCTTGCCCACACTGCCAGACACACCTTGCCAACACTGCCACACACACACCTTGCCCACACTGACACACACACCTTGCCCACACTGCCCACACTGCTACACACACCTTGCACACACTGCCACACACACCTTGCCCACACTGCCACCCACACCTTGCCCACATTGCCACACACACCTTGCCCACACTGCTACCCACACCTTGCCCACACTGCCACACACACCTTGCCCACACTGCTACCCACACCTTGCCCACACTGCCACCCACACCTTGCCCACACTGCCACCCACACCTTGCCCACATTGCCACACACACCTTGCCCACACTGCCACCCACACCTTGCCCACACTGCCACACACACCTTACCCACACTGCCCCACACACCTTGCCCACACTGCCACACACATGTTGCCCACAATGCCACACACACCTTTCCCACACTGCCACACAAACCTTGCCCACATTGCCACACACACCTTGCCCACACTGCCACCCACACCTTGCCCACACTGCCACCCACACCTTGCCCACACTGCCACCCACACCTTGCCCGCAGAGCCACTCACACCTTGCACACACTGAAACCCACACCTTGTACACACTTTCACTCACACCCTGATAACACTGCCACCTACACCTTACCCACACTGCCACACACGCCTTGCCCACACTGCCACCCACACCATGCCCACACTGTCACACACACCTTGCCCACACTGCCACCCACACCTTGCCCACACTGCCACCCACACTCTGCCCACACTGCCACACACACCTTGCCCACTGCTACCCACACCTTGCCCACACTGCCACACACACACCTTGTCTACAATGCCACACACACCTTGCCCACACTGCCACCCACACCTTGCCCACACTGCCACACACACCTTGCCCACACTGCTACCCACACCTTGCCCACACTGCCACACACACCTTGCCCACACTGCCACCCACACCTTGCCCACATTGCCACACACACCTTGCCCACACTGCTACCCACACCTTGCCCACACTGCCACACACACCTTGCCCACACTGCTACCCACACCTTGCCCACACTGCCACCCACACCTTGCCCACACTGCCACCCACACCTTGCCCACATTGCCACACACACCTTGCCCACACTGCCACCCACACCTTGCCCACACTGCCACACACACCTTACCCACACTGCCCCACACACCTTGCCCACACTGCCACACACATGTTGCCCACAATGCCACACACACCTTTCCCACACTGCCACACAAACCTTGCCCACATTGCCACACACACCTTGCCCACACTGCCACCCACACCTTGCCCACACTGCCACCCACACCTTGCCCACACTGCCACCCACACCTTGCCCGCAGAGCCACTCACACCTTGCACACACTGAAACCCACACCTTGTACACACTTTCACTCACACCCTGATAACACTGCCACCTACACCTTACCCACACTGCCACACACACCTTGCCCACACTGCCACCCACACCATGCCCACACTGTCACACACACCTTGCCCACACTGCCACCCACACCTTGCCCACAAAGCCACACACACCTTGCCCACACTGCCACCCACATCTTGCCAACACTGCCACTCACCTTACCCACACTGGCACACACACCTTGCCCACACTGCCACCCACATCTTGCCCACACTGCCACCCACACCTTGCCCACACTGCCACCCACACTTTGCCCACACTGCCACACACACCTTGCCCACATTGCTACCCACACCTTGCCCACACTGCCACACACACACCTTGTCTACACTGCCACACACACCTTGCCCACACTGCCACCCACACCTTGCCCACACTGCCATACACACCTTGTCTACACTGCCACACACCTTGCCCACACTGCCACCCACACCTTGCCCACACTGCCACAAACACCTTGCCCACACTGCTACCCACACCTTGCCCACACTGCCACACACACCTTGCCCACACTGCCACCCACACCTTGCCCACATTGCCACACACACCTTGCCCACACTGCTACCCACACCTTGCCCACACTGCCACACACACCTTGCCCACACTGCTACCCACACCTTGCCCACACTGCCCCACACACCTTGCCCACACTGCCACCCACACCTTGCCCACATTGCCACACACACCTTGCCCACACTGCCACCCACACCTTGCCCACACTGCCACACACACACCTTACCCACACTGCCACACACACCTTGCCCACACTGCCACACACACCTTGCCCACACTGCCACCCACATCTTGCCCACACTGCCACCCACATCTTGCCCACACTGCCACCCACACCTTGCCCACACTGCCACACACACACCTTGTCTACACTGCCACACACACTTTGCCCACACTGCCACTCCACACCTTGCCCACACGGCCACACACACACCTTACCCACACTGCCACACACACCTTACCCACTCTGCCACCCACACCTTGCCCACACTGCCACCTACACCTTGCCCACACTGCCACCCACACCTTGCCCACACTGCCACCCACACCTTGCCCACACTGCCACCCACACCTTGCCCACACTGCCAATCACACCTTGCCTACACTGCCACACACACTTTGCCCACACTGCCACCCACACCTTGCCCACACTGCCACACACATCTTGCCCACACTGCCACACACACTTTGCCCACACTGCCACCCCACTAGGCTACTCTCTCCCTCCACTTTTTTGTTAATTCAGTATGAATTCTTTGCTAGAGTTGTGTATCCGAGTGTCCGAGGTCACTCAAAGCTATGTGGATCCACAAGCCACGTGGATCACGAAGCCACGTAGATCTACAAGCCACGTGGAGTGAGCCACGTTGGTTAAGCGAGAATCCCAGTCACATGCTGCAGCATCACCTCGCGACGTCACTATGCTGCCCTGACGTCACCTCGCGATGTCACCCCATGACATCCCTCACGTCACTCCAGGACGTCACCTTGCGACGTCTGCTGACATCATCTTATGACCTTACCCACGATGCTGCCGGACTTCACGACGTCATGCTGCTGGCGCCACCTCGCGATGTCACCCCATGACATCCCTCACGACATCACGCCTGACGTCACATGATGTCACATCGAGTGTTATAGTTTCACAGTGAGATTTTTGTTTCAGTATTGTTGAGCCATGTTGTACCGAATGTGTAGTGCGGGTGTGTGGAAGTTTTCCGTATCCTGATTAAGTGGTCTCAGCCCAGCTGTGTGTGTAGACCAAAGTATGGTCTGCGCCCAGACCACTATGTAGCACCTTTGTGTTACACCCTTGACCGCTTGACAGCTGACATTAGTCAATCCCTGAGTCCCTTGTATAGTAAGCTCTTATTGTTCGCCACTCATAGATGCCCTGCTGAGTCGTACCTTCTACGATTCCCATCGAGACTCGTTCCGCTTCACCACCTGACCGTCAGAGTGCAATTATATGTAGAGAACCAGTCTGAGGACGCTTAGACTAACCTCTGCTATAACTCCAACTGTCAAGAGAATCGCTTCAGAGGAAACCGCACCCTGTTACGTCACAGCTCAGCCGCAGCGATGTCTCGTGTTGCAGTATCTGTCCAGACACAGGAAGGCATGCAGTGATGCCCATCGATGCTCACTGCCTTGGACTACGATGTCTTTTTAGCATACCCCACCTTTTTTTCTTCCCTCCCTGTTGGATTTTTTTTTTCCATGTCCACATGTATATGTTTTTGTTCTGTGTTCTGTGTCCTGTTCCTGCGAGAGAGAGACTGAGTTTTCCTTACAGCCAATTATGGTCGAGGACGACCATGTTGTAGATGACCGAGCGACGTGTAGACTGTAAGCCTACATGCCTAGTTTTTAATAGTTTCCACCAGACAGCAAGCCTGGTGGGTATGCCATTTCAAACAGCATCAACCTGTCTCTCACTCGGCATCCAGGCCTACTCCTCTCTCCCTCGAGGGCATGGCCCCCCACCCGGGGCCAGGGGAACACTGCTTGTGTACCCACGATCTGCTAAATAAAGAAGCCTCCGAAGCCTTATCACTGCTCCTTACCTGCAGCAAACGACATAATTATCTTATGATACCTTGCCCACACTGCCACACACACCTTGCCCACACTGCCACCCACACCTTGCCCACACTGCCACCCATACCTTGCCCACACTGCCACCCACACCTTGCCCACACTGCCACACACACCTTGCCCACACATCTTGCTCACACTGCCACACACCTTGCCCACACTGCCACCCACACGTTGCCTACACTGCCACCAACATCTTGCCCACACTGCTACCCACAACATGCCCACACTGCTACCCACACCTTGCACACTGCCACCCACACCCTGCTGCCCACACCTTGCCTACACTGCCATCCACAACATGCCTACACTGCCACCCACACCTTGCCCACATTGCCACACACACACTTTACCCACACTGCCACCCACACCTTGCCCACACTGCTACCCACACCTTGCCCACACTACTACCCACACCTTGCACACACACTGCCACCCACACCTTGCCCACACTGCTACTTACACCTTACCCACACTGCCACCCACACTATCAGTGACTCAAGCATTATCATACTCAAGCATCATGTTACCCGTAGATATATTACCTGTTGATATATTATCAGTAGATATATTACCAGTAGATATGTATGTTATCAGTATATATACCGATATTAAATATATTGACATAAGATAAAATTAACATTAGATATATTAGCAGTTATTACTTAAAATTATATATAATTACCATTAAATCTATTACCGCTAGATATATTATCATTAGATATGTTTAAAACTGTTGTTTCGCCCCATCATAAGCACACAGTAAAACGTCGTATATTTCCCCTGTATATGTTCACACATTTTCAATGAACAATCAACGTGTGGTGTTCCGGTGGCCCCCAGAAAACAATATACTGTTAACATAAGAATATAAGAAGGAACACTGCAGCAGGCCTACTGGCCTATGCGAGGCAGGTCCAAATCTTTAACCGGCTTAAGCCAATGACCCAACCTAGTTAGGTCATGTCACATCCACTTAAGGAAGGAGCACGGCATCACACCTATTAGCACAAGCTATTCATTTCTAACTCACACCCACTCATGTATTTATGTAATCTATTTTTAGAATTATACAACGTATTAGCGTCTATGACGGTACTCGAGAGTTTGTTCCAATCATCCACAACTCTATTACCAAACCAGCGCTTTCCTATATCCTTCCTGAATCTGAATTTTTCCAATTTAAAACCATTGCGGCGAGTCCTGTCTTGGTTACATAATTTTATCACGCTATTTACATTTCCTTTATTTATTCCTGTTTTCCATTAATACACCTCAATCATATTCTTCGTAATTCTACGCCTCTCTAGAGTGTGTAGATTCAGGGTCCTCAGTCTATCTTCATAGGGAAGATTTCTGATACATGGGATCAACTTTGTCATCCTCCTTTGTATGTTTTCCAGTGCATTTGTATCCATTCTGTAATACGGTGACCAAAACTGCAGTATAATCTAAATGAGGCCTAACCAAAGATATATAGAGTTGAAGAACAACCTGAGGATTCCTATTATTTATGCTTCATTTATGCTTCTTGCTATGAAGCCAAGGATTCTGTTCGCTTTATTGCGAACACTTATGCACTGTTGTTTTGATTTTAGATTACTGCTAACCAGAACTCCCAAATCCTTTTCGCAATCTGTAATATTAAGATCTACATTATTTAAGTTTATATGTGGCATGCTTATTTTCTTGTCCAACATTTAGAACTTTGCATTTGTCTATATTAAACTGCATCTGCCACTTCTCCGACCACTGCATCAGTCTATTCAAATTTTCCTGGAGTGCTCTAATGTCCTCGTCAGAATGAATTCGACGGCCTATTTTGGTGTCATCGGCAAACTTGCCTATGTCGCTATTTATTCTCTCATCTATGTCGTTTATGTAGATTGTGAACAACAAGGGGCCTGTTCAGTGAGGACAAGTTTCAGCTGCTCCGTTGAGGAAGAATAGAGGGAATAAAGACCGAAACGGAGTACAGGACAAAGTGAAATATGTCAGCAGAGCGACACTTTCATGTGCGAGACTTAGGGATATAAGAAAAAAAAGAAACACTGCAGTAGGCCTAGTAACTCATGCAGTGATGATGTCGGAAGATCTCACTTTGAAGGATCACAACAATGTTGCCACTGCTACAGCAAAGAAAAATGATAGGCTGGGTAACTAGAACTTTCAAGACAAGAGATGCCAAGCCAATGATGATACTATTCAAGTCACTTGTTCTCTTCAGGCTGGAACACTGACGTATACTAACGGCCCCTCTTCAATCTAAACTAATGGGAACACTTAAAGTGACTTAAATGTACTCACTGGAAGGTAAGCAAGAAAGGTACACAATAATTTGCACCTGGAAAATCCTGGAGTGATTGGTCCCAAATCCGAACACTAAACGCTCGCCAGGACAACAGAGAGACTTGACAGACGGTGCAAAATTTCTCCAATAAAAAGCAGGGGCGTGACGAGTACACTTAAGAGAACTAGTTGAGTGTCAGAGGTCCCCGACTCTTCAACGTCTTCCCTTCGTGCATAAGGGGAATTATGCACCAAGGGAACTGGACAAGTTTCTCCAACCAGTTCGTAACCAGACAGGCTGCGGTTCGCACGTTGGACTTTGTGCGGCCAGCAGTAACAGCCTGGTTGATCAGTTCTTGATTCACCAGGAGGCCTGGTCGGGTCTGGGACCGGGCCTCGGGGGCATCGACCCCCGGAAACATCCTTCAGGTAATCGCTCTATATAAAAAGTTAAAAAATGAATTTCTGATCTATTAATTAATGTGAATTATTGATGTATCAACGGTTCAGTTTGGCTGTATCAGTTGTTAATACGGCACTAAAACATGAACCTATCTTAACCTTGCTAAAAGTTAGGAGGTACGGAAGGTGAAAGCAGGAAAGAGGGAACAGTGAAGAGGAAGGAGGGGAAAGAGTGGGGGAGGAGAGGGAAGGGAACGGGGTAGGTAGAGTTGTACTACAACTTTTTATAACCACCTCGGGCTGGCTAGCTCCTCGTAAATTTCTCTCTCTCTCTCTCTCTCTCTCTCTCTCTCTCTCTCTCTCTCTCTCTCTCTCTCTCTCTCTCTCGGCACTAAGATCCACTAGCTTCCTCATCTTCACTTCTCCACTTCATAACTTTCTTCCTCTTCCTCCTCTACATCCCTTCCCTCCTCCACTTTTAACCTCCTTATCCTACGCTGTTCCTCAACTACTGCACTACTACTACCTCTCTTTCTCCCTTCTCGTCCTCCCACAACATTCACCTTCCATCTCACATCAACCCTTCTTCATCCGGCCGTCAACTTCCCTAACGTGACCTGCAGCTGAATGGCTAAAACCCTCGTCGGATATACGAAATATCCAGAGTTCGACAGCCGGGTAAAGTGAGGCATTAGGCAAGTCTTCTTACTCCTACTACCTACATTCACCTAGCAATAAAAATTAGTTTCCTGGGTGTTAGTCGACTGCTGAGTCGTGTCGTGAGGAAACGCATGAAAAGTGCAGGAATTTTCAGACTAGCTGCAAATATTCAAGAACTGGGAAAAATGCATCTGAATGTACTGTACTGTACTAATGTACTGAACTTACTTGCCAGTAGTTACTACATATACGTA
>NC_091319.1:17229009-17339009 GCF_038502225.1 Cherax quadricarinatus | reverse complement strand
ACAGAGTAACCTTTCCTGAAGCCATATTGATGGTCACAAAGTAGTGAGTGGTAGTCAAAAATCTCTGTCATTTGTCTTGAGATCATTGTCTCAAAGAGCTTGCCAGTGATTGACAGGAGTGACACTGGTCTGTAGGTGCTGATTTCTGCTCTGCTCTTCTTTTTGTGAACAGGGACTACATTTGCCTCTTTCCACAGAGAAGGCCATTTACACTGTACTAGGCAGTACTGAAAGATGCGAGTTAGAGGTGCTGCTAGCTGGTCTGCACATCTCAGCAATCTTGGGCTCAACTTGTTTGGGCCCACAACCTTTTCTTGGTCAAGCGATTTAAGAAGGAAATGCACCTCCTCCTGCCTTATTGTCACCACTGACAGTTTTGACACAGTTCTTGCAGCTACCCAAGGAGGGTCCCTTGCTGGATCAGGAACTTGCATTTTGGTAGCAAAGTGTTCGGCAAAGAGGTCCGCTTTCTCTTGACTACTAGTAGAGTTGGTCCCAATATGTCGATTTAGAGGTGGAATGAGTTCATCAGGCAAATAACCTTGTGTCCTTGACCAGGGATCACCAGGTTTTGGAGCCTACCCTACCTGATGCTAGCTTTCTTTTTGTGTCCATCTCCCATTTAGCGATGGCCCACTTTTGAACGTCACCCATATGCCTACAGGCTTGCCTGTGAAAGTTCCTGTTATAGGTGGTAGGATGTCTCTTGTACCTTCGTCATGCCTTGTACTTAGCAGAAGCAGCCTCTCTACAACGAAAGCCAAACCAATAAGTGTCCGGGGCCCAAAACTGTTCAACAGCCTCCCATCAAGCATTAGGGGAATTGCCAATAAACCCCTGGCTGCCTTCAAGAGAGAGCTGGACAGATACCTAAAGTCAGTGCCGGATCAGCCGGGCTGTGGCTCGTACGTTGGACTGCGTGCGGCCAGCAGTAACAGCCTAGTTGATCAGGCCCTGATCCATCGGGAGGCCTGGTCATGGACCGGGCCGCGGGGGCGTTGATCCCCGGAATAACCTCCAGGTAACCTCCAGGTAAGGCTGATCTGCAGGCTTCGTCACGTATTGCCCGTGAGGAATGTGTTCTTGCTGTAGATTAAGGATGTGCCCAGTGAAGGCTTTCACTTGGTTGTCAACATCCCCTTGGAGAAGAGCATTACAATCGGTGGTGGCGAGCTCAGAGCAAAGGGCTGGCCAATTACCTCTTTCCCATAGCCAGGTTGTGCGTGTGGACTCATCTCGTTCTGTTGGGATAAGTGTCGTACAAACAGCCTTGTGGTCAGACGATCCAACGTAGCCGAGGGGTTGACAAGTGACTATACCTTCTGCTAGATCACTCACTACTGGGTCAAGGGACGAGCCAGAGATATGAGTAGGGAAATCAACAAAGTTTCTCATGTCAAATACTGCAAAAAGGTCATCAAAGTCCCTCTGTATAAGGTGTTGGTTGAGGTCACCAACAATTATGACATGTTGACAGTTGTGTTGTAGCAGAAGGGAGTCCACAATTTCCATCAGGAAATTGATGGAGTCTGCATGTTACCACTGAGGTCTGTACATTGCACATGCTAGTACAGAGGTACTAGTGTTTATGCAGAGCTTGAAGATCATTTCAAGATGAGTAGGGGTGGCAACATCAATGTGCTGGGCATAAACACTTTTAGAGAAGCACACAGCAACACCACCTCCTTGCCCTTGCCTGTCTCTTCTCATCCATGAGGTGTAGCCAGCAATTCTTGCAAAATTTTCTGGAGTCCTGTCCAAAAATGTTTCAACAACAGCTATCATGTCGGGACGTCGAGTGTTCACAAAACTGTGTGTGAGCTCTCCAACATTAGTAATGAAACCTCTAATGCTGGCCGACAGGATGCTGATAGACTGGCTCCTCATGATGTGGTCAGCTTGAGGTGGTGGGTGTGTAAGGCATGTAAGGTGCCTGTCCTCGAGAGAGGTAGGGCACTGAGGCAGGTGCAGGGATGTGGTCTTGTATAAGGCACAATACCACCTGCTGGGTTGAGATAGGTGTAGCTGAGTGGGTGACGTGTGTGTTCAACTCAGAAATCCTGCTGGTTTGTTCCGAGAACAGGTCTCTAAACAGGTGGTCCTGTCTGTCAAGTTCCTTTTTCTTCCGACATTGGTCCTCCTGTCCTTTCTTGTGGCAGTAACTGCACCTGGTATCTTGCAGGCAGTTGTTAGTGGTGTGCCCCTTCCGGTGACAGCGAGAGCACTGCCTAGGTGCCTGGGAGGGTGGGCTATTATTTGTTGCACCTCCTGTGTTTTGCTGATTTGTCCGCAGGTTCTTCCGCTGGGACTGTGTTGGTGGAAGGTGAGACGACTGTAGATGCCTTCCTCCTCCACGTCCTCTTCCACGTCCTCTACTATGCCCCTGCGCAGTTCTGACAGATGTGTCCCTACTGTTCGCACTTTGGCGCAGTAGGTGTTGAGGTGCAGTGATAGTGCCTTGATTATTAACTGCACCAATCTCTGGTGGAGAAAATCCTAACTCAGAGCTTGCCGATGAAGCACTGCTGCCAGATGTTGTAGTAGTGTCGGCAGGTGTGCTGACAGGTGCAGGATCAGAGATGGTATGTGCACTGTCTAGTGTACTCTCTCTCTCTTTACACACAGGGTTTGACAAGGTTAGGTTAAGGATCCCAAACTTTACTGAAAAGCTATAGACAAGTTAAAGATGCCTAACTTTATTGGCAAGCTATTTCAAGTTAAGGATTCCTAACTTTATTGACATCAGCTCATTTGAAAGCATTTTTATTATGAAACATACAAGTAGGGACCAGGATAAAGTTGGAGCCATCTGTAGGCCAGCATTTTCATTCGATCAACTGACGATCAGCCGGGCTGTGGTTCGTACGTTGGAATACGCGCAGCCAGCAGTAACAACTTGGTTGATCAGGCCCTGATTCACCAGGAGGCCTAGTCATGGACCGAGCCGCGGGGACGTTGATCCCTGGAATGCCCTCCAGATAGATGTTATCTTGTTGACATCATTATGCTGTACGAATGTGTTCCAGACTCGAGTCATCCTGGGGATGATTCTCTCTTTCTCTCTCTGGCCATAAAGGGATGGAAAGATAGGGAAGGGGAAGGATTGGAGTAAGATACAGCAGTGAAAGTTTGTCTTTCCTATCAAAGGTCACGTGAGCACAAGTAGCCTTCATGTATTTTCCCACATCTTCAAAATAACCATTTAACTCTCATCTCTCTAATTACGCACGCTTGACAACACTGGCATTTACCTACAACCTTCAGCAAGTCTCACACTAACGTACATGATAAACATGAATCATCATCACGTCTTGCACTAACATATACAATATAAACCGGAAATTAAAAAGCATAAACAAAATGGTTTTGATAAGGGTGGGTTTGCGTGAAGCCAGAGTAGCGTGTGGCAGCCTGGGAGAGTAATCTTCACACACACACAGGCTTTGATCTCCCTGCTTCACGCTAAAGATCACACAAACCACCCCCAGCCAGCCAGCCACAGGACCAAGTTGAAGGGCGGAAAGATGGTGGGATGACTCCCTTACCTGGCGCTTATGTGACTAGTTAATGGTCTAAGTCGGACCGAAATGTCGTCATAAGTTTCATTCTCCTATGTGCGGGTTATTTTTGTATTGTTTCAGCCACGGTACTGTGCATTTTTATTCTTTAGGGTTAGATGGTTGTGCGAGGGGGGGGGATAGATGTTTGTGCGAGGGAGGGGGTAGATGGTGATGCGCGAGAGGGAGAGAGATGGTGATGAGGAGGGGCTTATATACTACAGCTTATATACTACAAACACTGGTTGGCGAAACGTTTCCACAATAAAAAGACCCAAGTGTTGTACAAGTGCCTTATTCATCAACTTGTCGGTTTTTCTGGACGATTTATATAATAACTGGTGTCGGGCACATCATCATCTTGGGATCCTGATACAGGGTTTTATTCTAGGCTTGCCTAACCTATAGGTATGACCTACTTCCAACTGTCGATTTATCCCTGGTGACATCACCTCTGTCTGCTTTAACTTTTCCATTTATCCGGCACTATGCCAGTTTGTAGTGATATGTTAAAAAGACCAGGTAATAGTTTGCTAAGTTTCTCCTTACAGTCCTTTATAATCCTTGAGAATAGTTCATCAGGGCCCGGTGGTTTGTTTGGTTTTAATCTAGTCGTTTGACAACTGTGTCACTACCTGGAGGGTATTCCGGGGATCAACGCCCCCCGCGGCCCGGTCCACGACCAGGCCTCCCGGATCAGGGCTTGATCAACGAGGCTGTTACTGCTGGCCGCACGCAATCCAACGTACGAACCACAGCCCAGCTGATCCGGCACCGACTTTAGGTATCTGTCCAGCTCCCTCTTGAAGACACCCAGGGGTCTATTGGTAATGTCCTCTATGGCTGGTGGGAGGCTGCTGAACAGTCTTGGGCCCCGGACACTTAGTGTGTTTTCTCTTAGTGTACCAGTGACGCCCCTACTTTTCACTGGGGGTATGTTGCATCGCTTGCCAAGTCTTGTGGTTTCGTAGGGAGTGATTTCTGTGTGCAGATTAGGGATCAATCCCTCCAGAATCTTCCAAGTGTAGATTATGATATATCTCTCTCGCCTGCGCTCCAGTGAGTACAAGTGCTTCCAGGCGTTCCCAGTAGTAAAGGTGTTTGACGGAACTTATATGTGCAGTAAAGGTTCTCTGTACATTCTCTAGATCTGCAATTTCCCTTGCGTTGAATGGGGCTGTTAATGTACAGCAGTATTACAGCCTAGAGAGAACAAGTGATTTAAAAAGGATCATCACGGGCTGAGCATATTTTGTCTTGAATGTTCTCATTATCCATCCTATCAGTTTCCTCGCAGATGTGATAGTAGCATTGTTGTGGTCCTTGAAGGCGAGATCTTCGGACATTACCACACCCAGGTCCTTCACATTACTTTTCCGCTCTATTGTATGATTAGAGTTTGTAGTATACTCAGTCCTAGTTATTTCCTCCAGTTTTCCATAACGGAGTAGTTGGAATTTGTCTTCATTGAACATCATATTGTTCTCTGTTGTCCATTGTAAAACTTGGTTTATATCTTCTTGGAGCTTCGCCGTGTCCTCAATGGGTGACACTCTCATGCAGATCCTAGTAACACTAGTAACATTTTCATTGCCCATAACTTACTTTCGTCCTGACCTTTATAATTTCTGATTTCTGGAATTTCGCTAGTATCTTCCTGCTTAAAAACTGAGAGGAAATAGAATATAATGTTATTTTCTAGTAGGATTTTACCTCGATCAAAGGTATTTCTCGAAAAACGCCGAGTGCTCCTGTGTTATTTTGCACTCCTTATAAATAACGAGTTTCATGAATCAGGATCTGGTGGTGTATGCGGGCAGGTTTTCCATTTCCCTCTCAAACTGAGCGAAATTATCGTTCTGCTTTTGCAGCTTATGTGTTTATCTTCATGGCTGGCCTGGGTGCCAGTCTACATGACGCCACCTCTACATACAAGTAATACACAACACAAGATGAACACATCAGATAAAGGAGACTAAAGCTTCAATATCAATTACAAATAAAAGAGGTTTGTGAGACATACAATGAGCAAAGTCTAATTTAACATTCAGGAAACGCGATGCAATAACAGGTGTAGTTTCGAGTCGTGAGATGATGACAGGTAAGACAGGCTTGCTGAGTGCCACATACGGGGTTATAACTTTTATAATAATAGAAACAATGGGTACGGGGTGGCGCTCTATGTCAGAGAATTTTATTTTACGGCAACAATTACATGAAGGTCAGAGGTAGCAGATACAATCAGTTACGCTGCAATTTCTTTTATAAAGTAAAATGGTAATTTTTAGTGTACGCCCTAACCATGGGAAAACTAAGTTAATTTTCAAGGTATTCTTTACAAGGGATTTTAACCTTAGTCAAAAAATATTAATTATTATTATTACTAATTATTATGGGAAAGTGCAAGGGGCAGCAACGCTAATGTAATGGGAAACACTCATGGAGTGAGCCAGGGGTAAGGGAGTGAGCCAGGGGTAAGGGAGTGAGCCAGGGGTAAGGGAGTGAGCCAGGGGTAAGGGAGTGATCCAGGGGTAAGGGAGTGAGCCAGGGGTAAGGGAGAGCAGCCCTAACAACTTGAATTAGAAGTCCTTCATAAGCATCAAGACACTCACTTTTAAGAATAAACAGATTAAAACATTGTTGGTTTGGTAAGATGTTTCCTGACGCGGGTCTTAATCACATGATGATACGTCACTGGAGCTTTTGGTCATCTGACCGAGGCATTGTGCTGGCTTACAGGTCAACCCCTTTAAAAACTATGGTTATAATTATAAGTATTTGTAAATATTGAAACAAACTGACAGAGACTTGTGTATATCATGTTCAAGACTACCTAATGTACAACAATGATACAATATACGAAATAGGTGAATAAGACAATATGTAGTTAATGGCATTTTAAGAAAGAGCTTCATCCACCAGAGACGTTTATCAATGTTCTGAGGTGAGAACTGATGAAGACCTGGTAATCTAGAGGTCAGGGGAGAAGCTTAGTAACAGCCATCACTGGTAAGTAATCCGGGGGTCAGGAAGAAGCTTAGTAACAGCCATCACTGGTAAGTAAATCCGGGGGTCAGGAAGGAGCTTAGTAACAGCCATCACTGGTAAGTAATCCGGGGGTCAGGAAGGAGCTTAGTAACAGCCATCACTGGTAAGTAATCCGGGGGTCAGGAAGGAGCTTAGTAACAGCCATCACTGGTAAGTAAATCCGGGGGTCAGGAAGAAGCTTAGTAACAGCCATCACTGGTAAGTAAATCCGGGGGTCAGGAAGGAGCTTAGTAACAGCCATCACTGGTAAGTAATCCGGGGGTCAGGAAGAAGCTTAGTAACAGCCATCACTGGTAAGTAAATCCGGGGGTCAGGAAGGAGCTTAGTAACAGCCATCACTAGTAAGTAATCCGGGGGTCAGGAAGGAGCTTAGTAACAGCCATCACTGGTAAGTAATCCAGGGGTCAGGAAGGAGCTTAGTAACAGCCATCACTGGTAAGTAATCCGGGGGTCAGGAAGAAGCTTAGTAACAGCCATCACTGGTAAGTAAATCCGGGGGTCAGGAAGGAGCTTAGTAACAGCCATCACTGGTAAGTAATCCGGGGGTCAGGAAGGAGCTTAGTAACAGCCATCACTGGTAAGTAATCCGGGGGTCAGGAAGAAGCTTAGTAACAGCCATCACTGGTAAGTAAATCCGGGGGTCAGGAAGGAGCTTAGTAACAGCCATCACTAGTAAGTAATCCGGGGGTCAGGAAGGAGCTTAGTAACAGCCATCACTGGTAAGTAATCCGGGGGTCAGGAAGAAGCTTAGTAACAGCCATCACTGGTAAGTAATCCGGGGGTCAGGAAGAAGCTTAGTAACAGCCATCACTGGTAAGTAAATCCGGGGGTCAGGAAGGAGCTTAGTAACAGCCATCACTGGTAAGTAATCCGGGGGTCAGGAAGGAGCTTAGTAACAGCCATCACTGGTAAGTAATCCGGGGGTCAGGAAGAAGCTTAGTAACAGCCATCACTGGTAAGTAAATCCGGGGGTCAGGAAGGAGCTTAGTAACAGCCATCACTAGTAAGTAATCCGGGGGTCAGGAAGGAGCTTAGTAACAGCCATCACTGGTAAGTAAATCCGGGGGTCAGGAAGGAGCTTAGTAACAGCCATCACTAGTAAGTAATCCGGGGGTCAGGAAGGAGCTTAGTAACAGCCATCACTGGTGAGTAAATCCGGGGGTCAGGAAGGAGCTTAGTAACAGCCATCACTGGTAAGTAATCCGGGGGTCAGGAAGAAGCTTAGTAACAGCCATCACTGGTAAGTAATCCGGAGTTCAGGGAGCTTAGTAATAGTCATCACTGTCACTGGTAAATAATCTAGAGGTCAGGGAGAAACTCTGTAATAATCTAGAGGTCAGGGAGAAACTCTGTAATAATCTAGAGGTCAGGGAGAAACTCTGTAATAACCATCCTAAATTATTCCTTATATATATCTTAAGAAGCATTTTAATCATGGGTTAAGCTCGTAGCAGTCAAAGAATAATGGAAAAATTTATAAACGCTGAAACAAATAAGTCCACTTACAATACGGAATAGATGATTAACAGTGATCAAGAAAAGTTTTCCAATTTGAACGCACATTTCCAGGTATGTTCCCAAAGAAAAATGGAACAAAAAAAAAGAAAAGAAAAGAAAAAGAAAACCAAGCAAAACTAAATTAAGCAGGATTAATAACGAGTAGACTATAATGAAACACAGTCCAAAAACCCAGAAAATATTTTGAAATATTTTAAAAGAAGGTACGAAAGAAAAAAAACAATGGTGGTTCTCTAGAATGAATCACTGCAAATGAGTATCTTGCCGGAGATACGGTAGATAAGCACTTTCATCTGTATTAAAGGATTTAGTTGGAAAAACTTTTCCGTCTCTTAAGATTACTCGATTAAGATCTTAACAGATAAAAACTCTGTTCCAATATTACAACTGCATTATTCTACTGTGGAGATGTATCTGTAAGCCATAACAAACAGGAAAGACAGAGCTGGGTGCACTGCTTTTTTCCTGGACCTGCAAGAAAACAGGATACGCAAGACGGGTAAATTTCTAAATAGCATTCAGGAATCTAAAAAAAAAAAAAAAAAACTTTAGGGCCTTATATGTCAGTTATTTAAAGAGCCGTGGAGCACACAAGCTCAGCATGGAGCCAACACCTGATCAAGTATGGCAAAAGCTAGAGGAAATAAGGACATGAAACAAGACTTTCACAAGAACTTCGAGGAATACAATGTTGCAGAAAGACTAAAGGAACGGAACCTGACTCTGGAGAGGAGGGAGGACATAATTATGACATAAAATAATAAAAAGAAATTGATAGGAGAGACGAACGTGTGGAGGGAGTCTGTGGGCCTAAGATATGCTCCCACAACAGAAGTTAACGGCACGCTGGAGCCATAAGGATGTCAAAACGTATTTAAGTCTCTGGTTAGATGAGAAAGTGGGAGGTAAAATATATTCACAACTTTAAGAGTAGGTACGACACAGTCCGGGGGTGCAGATACTTTCTATATATCGGTGAAGTCAATTCAAGAGGTGCGGTCGAAAAATGGCTTAACACCCACAAACGCAACTGGGCGAGCAGTCGGCGGACACCCGAAAGGACCCCAGCTCGATTTCCGCGCAAAACGAGACATCCTGGCAAGTCACCTTACACCTGCTGCCTGTGTTCACCTAGCAGAACAGATAAGGCTGGGTGTTGGTCGACACTGCTGTGCGCCGCATCCTCAATGTCAATAATAACAACAAGGTACATCTCCCATCAAGAGGTGCTTGATGCTGCTGAAGGGCTCTTGATCCTGAGAATTAAGATCTACTCTAACTTACCATGGATCGAATCTGATTGCCTCTCATTATCCAAGGTGCTGCATGGCCCCTTAACATTTAGAACTCTTCCATGAAACACATACGGTACACCTACCTCATGGAAATAAATGGTATAAAATACCGACAAATTGGAAAAATAAACACAAATGCACTACAATGAGATCTGTTTGTGAGTTGATAGAGCTCACCGCGTGTGCGAAACGTCGTCAAGAAAGGATCGCATTATACTGCATTTATGTTTTTCACACGTACATCATGACTCACCTGCTGGTAACCACAGTCACAGACCAAGATTCTGTGACTGAGTGAAATGCTAACTCTTCCTTGATACTATTCTGCACAGTGTAACGATATTTCTAGCCCGCATATTCTGGCTCTCCACGTTTTGTGATAGAATTAATTAAGAGGGCGAAGAGCGCCTGATGTACGAGGCAGGAACTCGGGATAAAAACATTTAATTAAAGTGTATCACAATCCACCATCAACCGTATTACCTTTCTAATTAAGAAAATACCACAGAGAAAAATACTACATTGTTTATTGTCCATTTGTTTGGTTTTAAACAAGCAGGTGTCCACACCTGCTTGTTTAAAACCAAACAAATGATTAAACCTTTGCTATGCAGTACAGTAGTTTGTTAGGTTCAAAGACCCTTCAACTACTTTAAGGTCGTTAAGTCCGTTATTTATCTGTGCACTAATATATATATATATATATATATATATATATATATATATATATATATATATATATATATATATATATATATTCAAGGATACGCCCATTTGAATGTATCTATCCTGTAGTATCTTTCTAAGTGATAATTATGTAACGCTTATCCAGGAAAGTGCTAATAATTGTAGTCAAAATTATCAACGAAGGTTCTAAGTAAGAGATCTGTGGTGCCTATCTATGAAGGTTCTAAATAAGTCTATGGTGTTTGTGGAGATTAAAACAGGTCTGCACTGCTTATCTACTTCTATTCCAGTCAAGATACTAAGACCGAAAGAGGCATCATCATCGGATTTTTCCTAAGAGTATACCGATTTTGTAGTCCTGAGTTTCTTGACGAGGAATGTACATGCATGCACCAAACCTTCACTGATCTACATTTTCCTTCCTTTTTATCAAAGACTGCAAGAAAAGAGCTCTTCAGATCATTAATTCTCCACGCACCAACACCACTCCTAACAAAGTTACAATCCTTCCCAACAGCCAGGTTGCAATGAACGTTTCTTAAGTACTGGCATCCAGCACTTCCATAAGGGATCTAACCAGGACAAAATCGAAGCACCATGAACCAGTAAATGCAGGAGTTTACATTATACCTTGTGGAGGCTGAGACAATATATATATAGGTGGAACAGCAAGGAACCTCGAAACACGTCTCAATGAACACAATACATGAAGGAACGATAATTTGAACAACGCCTGGTACAACACCGGAATTCCTCCAATCACCTCATGAAATTCAACGACGCCCGACTTGTGAACAAAGAACCTAATTTCCACAGACGTAAATGCCATGAACCATCATTAATCGCTGTTTCTAACACTATTAAGCAAAATAAAGGCAGCTTCATCATCTCTGAAGTATTAGCAAGAATCCTCCTTAAAACAATAAACCCTACCATCACATAGCTGTTGCTGCTAATACTACATAAGAACATAACAGTAGAGGAACACTGAAACAGACCTTCTCAAATCCAACCACTAACAAATATCTGTCCAACCTATTTTTTTGCTACCCAAGCAATAAGTTTGGTAGCTACCCAAGCAATAAGTTTTTATAACCTTTTTACTCATGTACCAGTTGATTTTTCTACCACATGTATTACTACTGCTACCACCACTAGTATTACTACTACTACTACTACTACTACCACTAGCATTACACCTCGCTCTAAGTCTTTATATACACTTTGCGTCCAGGTATTGTTTGTAACGGCTTGACAAAGTTCCTGGAGTGCGAAAAATTTACACAATAAAATGTCACATTAGTTGAACTTGTGTCCTTTTACCTAATAAATGTAAAGTAATAAGAACAGAGAGAATGTCAAAGGACCAGACGCTAAATACAACCTGGAAGAGATAGGTTGCAAATAATATGCAAGAAGGTCTGGGGGTAAGCATTACCCCAAGCATATCACAAGCAGTACATGTAAACAGAATGATTTCAGCAGCATTAGCAGGTAACCTAACAAATGCTTTCAGGAACCTAATCAAAGAATAATTTTGGATATTATACATAACGTTAGTTAGGCCTATTTTCGAGTAAGCAACAGCATTATGGAACCCGCACCTGATAAGGCTTTTAAAAGAAACGGGAGATCTAAAAATATTTGTAAGATCTGTCCCAGAACTGAGTAAAATGGACTAAGTGGCAAAACTTACAAAATTCGACTAACATTAGAGAAGAGGTACAGTGGGAGACATGATCACGACACACCAATACACTGCAACACCCACACCTTCAACACACACACAAACACATGATCACGACACACCAATACACTGCAACACCCACACCTTCAACACACACACAAACACATGATCACGACACACCAATACACTGCAACACCCACACCTTCAACACACACACAAACACATGATCACGACACACCAATACACTGCAACACCCACACTTTCAACACACACACAAACACATGATCACGACACACCAATACACTGCAACACCCACACTTTCAACACACACACAAACACATGATCACGACACACCAATACACTGCAACACCCACACCTTCAACACACACACAAACACTCAACAGCTATTACAACCAAAAGAAGACGGTTAATAAAGAGCACCAAACAAAAGAGATCGTCAAAATATTAAAAATAAAAGAAACAACAAAAGAGATGGAGGCATCAAATAACTAGAGTGCGTGTGTGCTTGTCAACTTGCGGCGCAGCAAAGCTTAATCCACTAAGCTTCTCTGCTGTTTTTTACCCGCACCTGCCTGAGTACCCCGCCGCCCGGTGGTTCTGCTGCTCGGGTCTGAGGGAAGGAGAACCTGGGAAATGTACAACACTCCACCATATGGTCTTAATCGAGGCAGCGTGCCAAGAAGTTTTAGCTGCGGCCCAGCTGCCACTACTTCTGACCAGATACTTCCAGCTAGAATGGTATACCACAAGAAACTGTCCCCTCTTCTTTAACCCAGAGAAAACCCCAACCCTGACAAAACCTAACCCCTGACAAGATCCAACCCTGACGAAACCTAACCCCTGACAAGATCCAACCCTGACAAAACCTAACCCCTGACAAGATCCAACCCTGACAAAAGCCAACCTTGAAAAAACCCAGTAGATGCAGCCGTTAAAGATGTGGTCGGATGGGGGTGGGGGGCCACTAGTGGAAGTGCGCCAGGTACTTAAGGTGGGCCAGAGAATTACCAATTGAGTTGTCGAGATATTTAATTTCCTACAAGGCACCTAGTGGTCATTCTGAAGGGAGCCAGAGGAAGAACAACTACGCAGCAGCAGCAGTAATAGTAGTAGTAGACCTGCTTCCACTAGTGGAGTCCCATGCGTGTCGCTCCATCTACTACTGCTGCTTGTTCCACTGGGTCCTCTACTAATGACCACTAGTTGCCCTGTAGGAAGCAATAGGTCTCAACAACTCAAATGTTAAATCTCTGGCCCATCTTCTGTGCCTGACCTACTTCTACTAAAGGCCCCCCGCCCACACGTGACCACGTTTACAACTGCTGCATCGTTTTACACTCCTACCACTAGATCCACTATAAATATCTCAATTCTCCTTTCTGTAATAGATTGATAAAGCCCCCATGATGGACGACATGTTTCTCAGTGAAGATTCCCAGGTATTACACACGTGTTATCCATCAACCTGGTTGAACTGTATGCCACTGATTTAAAGATAAAGGAGGATACTTGGCCAGTGGCGGAAATACATTTTTGGAGCCATGAAGCCTGAACTGTTATGGGGGCCCCTTCGCAAATCCTTCTCATAAAACAAGCAAAAATTTTTAAGAAATGTGAACTAAAGTCGCTTCTGGGGGGCCCCTCCGGGATTAGGGGCCCTAAAGCTTAAGCTTCATTAGTTTCACAGTAGATCCGTCCCTATACTTGCAACACTACCTAGCATTACAGTAGTTTAACCACCATAACACCATGATACGTAGGTCGGACCGTCAACAGCAACTTGATCAATTTAAATACCAGTTCACTTCCTGTCATTTTCCCTAGCGAAAATAAAACTTTCTTGGTGACAATTGTGACACTTTCCTGTGGCTCACACAGATTGCAGATACCTGTGAATACCTGTGCCCGGTTTCGAGTACTGTCGCAGCCCGGGCTACCTGGAGGGTATTCTGGGGATCAACGCCCCCGTGGCCCGGTCCACGACCAGGCCTCCCGGTGGATCAGGGCTTGATCAACCAGGCTGTTACTGCTGGCCGCACGTAGTCCAACATACGAACCACAGCCGGCTGATCCGGCACCGACTTGAAGTATCTGTCCAGCTCCCTCGTGAAGGCAGTCAGGGTCCCATTTGTAATTCCTCTTATGCATCGTGGGAGGCTGTTGGGTCCCGGACACTTAATGTGTTTTCTCCCAGAGTACCAATGGCGCCCCTACCTTTCATTGGGGCTATTTTGCACCGCTTGCCCAGTCTTTCAATTTCGTAGGGAGTGCAGATTCGGGACCATTCCTTCCAGGATTTTTCAAATGTAGAGAATATTGTATCTCTCTCGCCTGCGTTCTAGCGAATACAAGTCAAGTGCTTCCAAGCATCCCCAGAAGTTAAGGTGTTTGATGGAACTTACATGTGCACTAAAGGTTCTCTGTACACTCTTTAGATCTGCTTTGAACGGAGACGTTAATGTACAGCAGTATTCCAACCTAGAGAGAAAAAGTGATTTAAAAAGGATCATCATTGGTTTGGCATCTCTTGCTCTGAACCTTCTCATGATCCATCCTATCATTTTCTTAGCAGCTGTGATCGTGGCACTGTTGGATCATTGGAAGTGCGATCCTCAGACATTACCACTCCCAGGTCCCTCACATTATTTTTTCGCTCTACTGTATGATTGGAGTTTGTAGTATACTCACTTCTAATTATCTCCTCCAGTTTTCCATAACGGAGTAATTGAAATTTATCTTCATTGAACATAATTTGTTTTCCGTTGCCCACTGGAAAAACTTGGTTTATATCTTCTTGGAGGTTAACCGGGTCCTCAATAGATGTCACTCTCATACAGATCCTAGTATCGTCTGCAAAGGATGACACGGTGCTGTGGATTACATCTCTGTCTTTGTCTGATAACAGGATAGGGGAAAGTACCGTGCCTTGTGGAACAGAGCTTTTCACTATGGCAGATCCGATTTAATTATATTTACCACTACTCTTTGTGTTCGATTGGTGAGAAAGTTGAAGATCCATCTCCCCACTTTGCCAGTTATCCCTTTAGCATGTATTCTGTGCGCTGTTATACCATGATTGCACTTGTCAGAGGCTATTACATAGTCTATGTACATTACATCTGCATTCTGTTTTTTTTCCAGCGCATCCAAGACCATATCACCACATGGGTTCAGAGCGACCTGCTCTGAACCCATGTTGCCCTGAGTTGTGCAGTTTTTGGGAATCCAAGTAGTTTGCAGTTATGGTTCTTAGCACTCTTTCAAACATTTCTATGATGTTGGACGTTAGAACTATTGGTCTATAGTTCTTAGCTAATGCTTTGCTACCACCTTTATGGAGTGGGGCTATATCCGTTGTTTTTAGTGACTGGAATTTCACCCATGTCTAACCTCCTTCTCTATAGTATACTCAGGGTACGCGAAAAGGGTTTCTTGAAGTTCTTAATGAACACAGAGTTCCACGAGTCTGGGCCTGGGGCTGAGTGCATGGCTGAAGCCAGGCTTTTCTGTTGACCACCTGGTCAACCAGGTTGCTGCTGTTGGCGGCCTCCTGTGACTTACCTGTCCCTCCCGCCGAGGCTGTGATCTGACCTTGGTCATGGTTCATACACACTTGTCAGGTGGTCACGGTTCACACACACACTTGTCAGGTGGTCATGGTTCACACACACACTTGTCAAGTGGTCATGGTTCACACATACACTTGTCAGGTGATCATGGTTCACACACACACTTGTCAGGTGGTCATGGTTCACACACACACTTGTCAGGTGGTCATGGTTCACACACACACTTGTCAGGTGGTCATGGTTCACACACACACACACTTGTCAGGTGATCATGGTTCACACACACACTTGTCAGGTGGTCATGGTTCACACACACACACTTGTTAGGTTACCTGGAGGTTATTCCGGGGATCAACGCCCCCGCGGCCCGGTCCATGACCAGGCCTCCCGATGGATCAGGGCCTGATCAACTAGGCTGTTACTGCTGGCCGCACGCAGTCCAACGTACGAGCCACAGCCCGGCTGATCCGGCACTGACTTTAGGTATCTGTCCAGCTCTCTCTTGAAGGCAGCCAGGGGTTTATTGGCAATTCCCCTAATGCTTGATGGGAGGCTGTTGAACAGTTTTGGGCCCCGGACACTTATGGTGTTTTCTCTTAGTGTACCAATGGCGCCCCTACTTTTTATTGGGGGCATTTTGCATCGCCTGCCCAGTCTTTTACTTTCGTAGGGAGTGATTTCTGTGTGCAGATTTGGGACCATTCCTTCCAAGATTTTCCAAGTGTAGCTTATGATATATCTCTCCCTCCTGCGTTCCAACGAGTACAAGTCAAGTGCTTCCAAGCGTTCCCAGTAGTTAAGGTGCTTGACAGAACTTATACGTGCAGTAAAGGATCTCTGTACACTCTCTAGATCTGCGATTTCACCTGCTTTGAATGGAGGTGAATGAGGTGATCATGGTTCACACACACACTTGTCAGGTGGTCACGGTTCGTATAGACACTTGTCAGGTGGTCACGGTTCACACACACACACACACACACACACACACACACACACACACACACACACACACACACACACACACACACACACACACACACACACACACACACACACACACACTGGTCCTAGGACCAGTGCTATTTCTAGTATATGTGAATAACATGATGGAAGGGATAGACTCAGAAGTGTCCCTGTTCGCAGATGATGTGAAGTTAATGAGGAGAATTAAATCAGATGAGGACCAGGCAGGACTTCAAAGAGACCTGGACAGGCTGGACACGTGGTCCAGCAACTGGCTTCTCGAATTCAACCCTGCCAAGTGCAAAGTCATGAAGATCGGAGAAGGATAAAGAAGACCGTAGACAGAGTATAGACTAGGTGGCCAAGGACTGCAAACCTCGCTCAAGGAGAAAGATCTTGGGGTGACCATAACACCGAGCATGTCTCCGGAGGCACACATCAACCAGACAACTGTTGCAGCATACGGGCGCCTGGCAAACCTGAGAATAGCGTTCCGATACCTTAGTAAGGCATCGTTCATGACACTGTACACTGTGTACATCAGGCCCATACTGGAGTATGCAGCTCCAGTTTGGAACCCACACCTGGTCAAACACGTCAAGAAATTAGAGAAAGTGCAAAGGTTTGCAACAAGGCTAGTTCCGGAGCTCAGAGGTATGTCCTACGAAGAAAGGTTGAGGGAAATCGGACTGACGACATTGGAGGACAGGCGGGTCAGGGGAGACATGATAACGACATACAAAATACTGCGTGGAATAGATAAGGTAGACAGAGACAGGTTGTTCCAGAGAGGAGACACAGAAACAAGGGGTCACAATTGGAAGCTGAAGACTCTGACGAGTCATAGGGATGTTAGGAAGTATTTCTTCAGTCATAGAGTCGTCAGGAAGTGGAATAGCCTAACAAGTGATGTAGTGGAGGCAGGAACCATACATAGCTTTAAGACGAGGTATGACAAAGCTCTGGAAGCAGAGAGAGGACTTAGTAGCGATCAGTGAAGAGGCGGGGCCAGGAGCTGTGTCTCGACCTCTGCAACCACAATTAGGTGAGTACACACACACACACATACAGACAGACACAGACAGACACGGACACAGACACACATGGACACAGACACACACACAGACACACACAGACACACACACACACACACACACACACACACACACACACACACACACACACACTTGTCAGGTGGTCATGATTCACAGGAGCGAGAGCGAGAGAGAGAGAGAGAGAGAGAGAGAGAGAGAGAGGTGGAGTGGGATCAATAAGAGAGGTGGTTAAGGAGGTGTTATCCTCCAACATCTTGCCAGGTCATATCTAAAAAAATAAAACATTTATTTAGGGTTTATGCCAAAAAAAAAATAATAAGTGTCCCAGAGTGATAGTTTGATAAGTTGCCACTAGAGATACTTCGTAGGTCTGGAAGTGACATCCCAGACCTACTGCTTACAGTTACGACCATTGTATATCTTCCTCTCCCTTCCAACCCAACTCGTTTTCGCTCCTATTTTAACCTGATGAAGAATCCCAAATGATCCAATTAGCAAAAGCAGTAGCTGCAGGAAGCAGCAACGACAAGCAGCACAGCACCAGTAAGCAAGCAAACAGCAGCAGCAACAAGCAGCAGCATGCGAGCAACAAGCAGCAGCAAGCAACAGAAGCAAGCAGTAAACAAAGAGCAACAGCAAGTAGCAGCAAGCAAGCAGAAGCAACAGCAATCCAGCAGCAGCAAGTAGCAGCAAGCAAGCAAGCAGCAGCAGCAAGCAGCACCAAGCAAGCTTCCTGACCCCCATGGTTCACTCCTCCACTCTGAGTCACACAAGACCTACACACAACCTTCATGTTTAACAAGCCAAGTTAAAACATTCACTTACCATGAAGTCTCTGCAACTTAAGACGCCATTTAAGATGTCATCACTGGGTAGCAACTTAATTCACCAAGGTTAATTTATTTTTCCACTAGCCATGTTAAGATAAATGTTGATGGTAGTAATCTTAAGAATCACGGTGGAACGAGTCAATGAAATAATATCCCTGCATTCCATGGAATGATGTAACCAATCCTTCCAACACAACCTTGGTTTTATAGCTTAATTAAAGACAGCAACTTTGCTAAGCCGCCAGAACGTTGGTTTGTTGATATGCGGATTTAAAGAATCTGTGTTTACCAGGCTGCTCTTACACCAAGAGAACATACCCCACGGTTAGGCATTCGTTACGTCCTTTTGGAATTGATAAAATTAGGATAATTTACGGTACTCTACCTACGAAACTGTTATAGGGATAATACCAGGTAGCCTGGTCTCGGACCTGGCTTCCTGGTAGATGGCCTGATCACTTCGGCTAATGAGAAATGGTATGGTGATACCGACAAGATGTGGAAAAAGACACTTATTTGGCAAAACGTTTCCTCTAATAAATGTCCTGAACTGTACGTGTCTTTTTACACACTCCAGTGGGATAACACTGGGATAACACGCGGATTATAACAGCATGGATGTGTTTTAAGAGGACAGCTTGGAAGCCCTACACTCTCCCGGGTTGTTTAATTGTCATGCATATTGAAATAGTCAGTCCTCCTGCAGTGGCGGTGCTGCAATACCCAGGAAATTAACGCGCGTGCCAGTGCGCTCGCACGCCCGCCCACCTCTCCTGTCATCCTCATTCCTGCTGTAATACTACTACTGTAATCTTACCTGAAGGATTCTGGAACGGGGGAGGGGTCACCACTCCCTGCGGCCTCCTGATTGATGGCAGGATCAACCAGGCTGTTGGCCGCACAGTCTAACGTAGACATTATAACTCGGTTGATCAGAGAAACTAAGGAACTTATAAATTTCAACCCTGGATACAGCCAGGGATCTGTTGATAATTCCTCTTATGTATGAAGGGAGGCTGCTGAAAACTTTGGTTCCTTCACACTTACAGGGTTATATCTTAGTGTGCTCGTTGCATCCGTTTGTCACTAGAGGTGTTTGGCGCAGTCGACCGAGCCTCTTGTTTTAGTAGGGAGTGATTTGTGTGCAAATTCAACATAATTATGATGCATTTTTCTCAACTACACTCGAGAGGACAGTTCAAGGAACTTCAAGCCTTCCCAATAATTTAAATGCCTGACAGAATCTATGTGCGAAGTGGAGATTCTCTGTACTTCTTCAGTTCTGCAGTTTTTTCCTGTCTAAGAAGGGTCTGTCAGTGTGCATCAGTGTTCCAGCCACAAGAAAGCAACTGACTTAAATGAGTATCCCCCTACTTTTGCCATACCTTGTTTTGAAGGTTCTAATTATTCAGATCATCAATATTTTCGTGCTTGTGATAGCATCACTGATGTGATCCATGAAGTAGACACGTAAGTAATGTATGAGGAACTTTTAATGAAGAGACGTTACACTCAGCACCAGCATCTTCAAGTTCCTCCTTTACGTTGCATATGTGTTTTCTTAATACATGTGTCGGTATTAATTACCTTGATGAAAAATTAGACATATGTGAAACATCTGGGTATCTTTTGTAGACGTTTCACCATCCAATAGCTTTATTAATGTAATACAAGGACATAATATAAAGAATGTAGAACTAATAAATATCCTGAGTATTACCCTAGACCTGCTGCAGTGTTCCTTCTTTCTATGTTCTTATATACAAAAGATGAGGAAATCAGTCCCTCAGACTTGGTGTTGGTGAAGAGCACCGTAGTCTTCAAGACTACGGTGCTCTTCAACTCTAATGCTGAGGGACTTATTTTACATATTATGTCCTGCTGTGATTGCTGAACGTAAGATCTTCTGATATCATTACTCCTCATATTTATGCTCTCCCGAGTGGCTCGATTTTTTATACTTCGTGCCGGTTTTTACTTTTTCGATTTTTCAGTAGAAGAGTAAATGAAATTTGTCATCAATCATTTTTTTTCCTGAGGCCCACTGGAAGACTTGGTTAATATCAGCTTGGAAATTTGCTGTATCCTCAGTGGGTGCCACACTCATGCAAACTTTATCACTACCTGGAGAGAATAACAGAGCTAATTAGGGCGAGTATTGTGCTTTGAGGAAAATCTTTTCGCCGTGGGAGCTTATTTTACTTGGTGACTATGACTTTTTTGTTTTTTTGCAGCCAATTTGTTGGAAAATTAAAAATTCATCTGCCCACTTCTCTAGTTATTCCTATTGTACGCATTTTGTGCATTACCTAATGATCACACTTGTCAGAGGCTTTTTAAAAATTCGAGTCTTCCACATCTTCAATTTATCAGTTTTCTAATGCATCCAAGATCATGAGAGGAAGGAGTAACCTGCACAAAGCCCACGTTGCCCTGAGTTGCACAGTTGTGAAACTATACCTTTGATATACTTTTACCTTCGATGAATAATAGGCTGAAATATCTACTAGGGCATAAGAAAGGAATTTATAGGCGTATCAAAAGAGGCGAGGGTCATCTTATGAATCAGTATATTGACATTAAGAGGGACATTAAAAAGGGGATAAGAAAAGCTAAAAGGGACTATGAAATTAAAGTTGCTAGGGATTCTAAAACTAATCCAAAAAGTTTTTTCCAGGTATATAGAACAAAAGTCAGAGATAAGATAGGTCCCCTTAAAAATAACTATGGGCATCTTACTGACAAAGAGAATGAAATGTGCTCGATTTTAAATAATTATTTTCTCTCGGTTTTTACACAGGAAGACACTAATAATATTCCGATGATTGAGACACTTATGCAGCATATGGGAATCTTTATTCAGGAAACGTTTCGCCACACAGTGGCTTCATCAGTCCAATACAAAGAGGAAGGCGTAAGGAGAGGAGGAGAATGAGGTAATCAGTCCCTCAACCTGGAGTCGATGTGTTCAGTCCATCAATCTTGTAGAATGTACAGCATAGGGCCGTAGACGTGGCTTATATACTGTAGTGAGGTGACGTGAAGCAGATGGAGGCGGGGTCATAGTGGTACCATCCACTAGTCGAAGTAGGTCTTCGTCCAAAGGTTGAACAAGTGTTGAAGAATTCTTTGTAACAAGATCCCATGATGCTGCAGTGTCTGACAGTTGTGATGAATGGTTTGAAAAACCGACATGTTGCCGAGTGCAGGAGCACAATATGTTGCAAGTGTGTCTAATTCTTCACTAGGGGCATAGTACAATAGCTTCTTCAAAGTCGACTGGGGGGTTAGGGTTATGTCAAATTCTGGAGATGTTGGGAGAATTTTAGGTCCCATTAATGAAAAAAAATCACTTGGAGTGTCAGTCTTCAGTTGGATTATCGGTTCACTGGAGTCATATTGTGACTTCAGTATTTCACTCATTTCTTTGTCATCAGTATAAATCCCATCCTCTTTTAACAAACTTCTCGGGTACTGAATGTGATTTTTGACTAGCATTTATCATACGAGAAAAAGTATTTTGCGTTTCTTTCAATTTCATTAATGACATTTTTGCTCTGGACTCTATAATGCATTCAGTCTTATATCATTGTCTTCCATCTCTAACCAGGATTTCTTTTCACTCTTGAGAAAGTGTGTGAGTTTTGAGAAGTTCAGTGAGTCTTTGTTTTCGTCTGTAGAGGGAGCGTCCTCTCCCTCCCTCTCCTCCTCTGTAAAACTCACTCAAAGCCGGAGTGAGGGAGTGTCCTCTCCCTCCCTCCCTATTATAACTCCCTTACAGCCGGTATGAAGCAGCTGGGAGGGTAGCGGGAAGAAGGTTCAGGGCCGGGCATCACTTGGCCCACATTGTTGCTGTCTTCCACCACCTGCCTCACCACCAGCTGCTCGCGGTCTCTCTCGCGCTCTCTCTCTTTCTCGCTCACGTTCTCTGAGATGTGTGTGTTTGTACTGAAACTAACGAAGAGAATAAAAACAGGAGTAGACTAGGAGAGACTACAAATGTATCTGGAAAGGTTGTATGACTTGTCTAACAAATGGCTATTAGAACTTAACCCCAACAAATGCTCTCTTATAAAAATCGGAGAAGGGCAAAAGCATCCAGAAACATGTACAGGTCCTTCTCTTTCCTGAAAGAGAAGGACCTATGGGTGAACATAGTTCCAATAACTAAATATGAAACAGCTGTAGCAAATTAAAGAATGACAAATTTACCAGTAATTTTCAGGAACATGAACAAAGAGGCCTTTACAAGCTTATACACTGCATATGCCAGGCCCATCTTGGAGTATGCAGCGCCAGTATGCAACCCACATATGGTAAATCAAGTAAAGAAGCTAGAAAGAGTAAAAAGGTTTGCAACGAAACTAGTCGCAGAGCTGCGAGGTATGAACTATGAGGAGAGGCTAGAAGAGCGAAACCTGACAGCACTAGAGGACAGAATTACCAGAAGAGACATGAATACGACGTACAAAAGGAATTGACAGAGTGGACAGGAGTCATTATTTTGAGCGGCGGTTCTCAGGTACACGAGGTCAAAGCTGCTGGAAGTTAAAAGCACAGATGAGTCACAGGAATGTTTGTAAATATTTGTTTAGCTTTAGAGTGGTCAGGAAGTGGAACCACCTAGACAACGAAGTGGTTGAGACAGAATCCATACATAGCTTTAAGAATAGGTATGATAAAGCTCATGCAACCAAGAGTGAAACCAGTAGCGCCAGCTACTGGTTTCACTCTCGCTACAATGAGGAGAGTACGTACGTGTGCGCGCGCGCTCACACACACACACACACACACACACACACACACACACACACACACACACACACACACACACACACACACACACACACACAAGAGATTAGTGCAGAAGCTAGACGACCAGGCGCGTATAACAGGAAGGGCACTGCAATGGATCAGAGAATACCTGACAGGGAGGCAACAACGAGTCATGGTACGTGATGAGGTATCACAGAGGGCGCCTATGACGAGCGGGGTTCCACAGGGGTCGGTCCTACGACCAGTGTTATTTTTGGTACATGTGAATGACATGATGCAAGGGACAGACTCAGAAATGTCCCTGTTCGCAGATGATGTTAAGATAATGAGGAGAATTAAATCAGATGAGGATTAGGCAGGACTTCAAAGAGTCCTGGACAGGCTGGACACGTGGTCCAGCAACTGGCTTCTCGAATTTAACTCCTCCAAATGCAAAGTCATGAAGATCGGGGAAAAGCAAAGAAGACCGCAGACAGAGTATAGGCTAGGTGGCCAAAGACTGCAAGCTTCGCTCAAGGAGAAAGATCTTGGGGTGAGTATAACACCAAGCACGTCTCCGGAGGCACACATCAACCAGATAACTGCTGCAGCATATGGGCGCCTGGCAAACCGGAAAATAGCGTTCCGATACCTTAGTAAGGAATCGTTCAAGACAATGAACACTGTGTACGTCAGGCCCATACTGGAATATGCAGCACCAGTTTGGAACCCACACCTGGTGAAGCACGTCAAGAAATTAGAGAAAGTGCAAAGGTTTGCAACAGGGTTAGTTCCGGAGCAAGGGGAATGTCCTACGAAGAAAGGTTAAGGGAAATCGGCCTGACGACACTGGAGGACAGGAGGGTCAGGGGAGACATGATAACGACATACAAAATACTGCATGGAATAGATAAGGTTGACAGAGACAGGATGTTCCAGAGAGGGGACACAGAAACAAGGGGTCACAACTGGAAGTTGAAGACTCAGATGAATCAAAGGGATGTTAGGAAGCATTTCTTCAGCCACAGAGTTGTCAGGAAGTGGAATAGTCTAGCAAGTGATGTAGTGGAGGCAGGAATCATGCATAGCTTGAAGACGAGGTATTATAAAGCTCTTAGAGCAGGGAGAGAGAGGACCTAGTAGCGATCAGTGAAGAGGCGGGGCCAGGAGCTGAGTCTCGACCCCTGCAACCACAATTAGGCGAGTACAAATAGGTAAGTGCACACGCACACACACACACACACACACACACACACACACACACACACACACACACACACACGTACGTACGTGTTTTTGCTGCTCACGGCCCCCCTGGCCCACATATTCAATACAGCCTGGTCGACCTGGCACACCGTGGAGGAAGTCATCCAGTTTCCTCTTGAAAACTTCTACAACTGTTGCGGCAACATTTCCGTTATCAGTTGGCAATAGGATGAACAAGGTCGGCTGACGAAGAAAGAAAAGGTCCGTGCTGCTGAGATACATGCATACTATTCAGACTTTGGAAAAGGCTCAGAGGAATGTATCGGAGCACCTGGAGAGGATTTGTCAGAGAAATACCAGCACGGATTTAGAGATGGGAATTCTTTTTTGACGACCATATTAAAGAATTACAAAAAACTATAAGTCGCAGACAAGACAAAATAAGGATGGATGGACTGCACCTTCGTCGTTAGCAAGAAAGCATACAATACAGCGCCACACAATATTCTAAGATACAAACTTGGAGAGACTGGAATAAAAGTAGTAACCCAACAAAAAGCTGCTGTGCAGATCACCAATTCCTGCGCCAGACAACACACCCCTCCACTCTTCAAGAGTTTAAACTTACTTAATATACAAAATATGCACTCATTACTGTGCCTACTTTCCGGCATATAAGGCGCACGATCAGATGAGTCATATAAGACGATGTTTCCAAGCTGTTGTAACGTAACGTTAGTCAACAACTGCTAAAGCGTAAATCAAAGCCTACCCTTGACCTTGACCATATAAGGCACAGGCTGAGTTTCCAAGATTTTTTGTGGGAAAAACGTGCGCCTTATATGCCGGAAAATATGGTAACAGTTCTTCGGAGAGTAGCTAAGACACGAAAAAAGTAACAATAACAAAGGAGATCAGATTAGCCAGCCTGTGATAGCTACACAGACCCTCGAGCCGCTAGTAGCAATAGGGTAGATGACCAGTTAGTCAAAAATTAAGTCTGGTGTCATGCAGGGCTGCGGAGAAACGAAGGGTGGGTAGAAAATTAATTAAATTCGGTGAGAAATACGCCACACGTCAATAAGTAAGGTCCAACAAAGACTCTTACTGGGACCGTCCTTTCTAAGATAAGTACATACACACTCGCAAGCACAGGATGAGGATGTGTGTGTGTGTGTGTGTGTGTGTGTGTGTGTGTGTGTGTGTGTGTGTGTGTGTTCTCCTGATTTATAAAATTAATAATAGTGATATTAACAAAAGTGGAGCAGTTTGCCCTACAATGGTTGCTGAAAGTATTCAAGTGAGGAGTAAAATTCCTCTACAACAATGTGGTGTAAATAATGTTAATAAAAATATGCTTAATAAATATGGTTCTGGTTCGTAGTCTTGTGGCGGCATATTATCCACTATCACACGCAACACCGAGATCTTTCAACTTCCGTCACACAAATATAACGGTTTCCCGTTCAGCAACAGACAATGCTAAGATAAAGTATCGTATTTTCCGGCATATAAGGCGCACGAGCATATAAGACACTAAGACGATGTTTCCAAGCAGTTGTAATGTAACGTTAGTAAACAACTGATAAAGCGTGACCCAAAGCCTATCCTTGACCCCGACCCTGTGGTGGAATGTTACCTCGTCATGGTATGACGATGTAACACTCCACCACAGAAAGAAGCTGGGTAAGACCAGGCAACGCTACCCTTTACCAGTATTCGGTTTTACATGACCACACGAAACAGGTAAACTATTAACGGCTGAGTTACTCCTGGAGAAGCAGCTGTGGCGTCTTATGTAAACACTGAATACCAACACAGTAGAAACATCTGTTGACAAAGCTTGCAGTGAAAGTGTAGTGTCGAGCCTCTTCCTTACTCTCTCACACTGAATCACTGTGTAGTACACCTACCCTTGCCTCAACCCACACCCACCCACCCACACCCACAACCACATACACACCCACACCCACACACACACAAACAGAACAACACACACACACGGACAGCGAGCACGCGAGTCATGCCTTCCGTGCTCTGGGAACATAAGTGTTTTTGACACACAAAGCGTGTCAGGGTAGTGAACAATCCTAGAAGTGTTTTTTAATCTGCCTGAGCCACATAAGTGTGGGAAGAGCCACAATTTTGTAAGTGATCTAGAAAATAAAAACGTGGTGGCGCAGAGTGGGCAGGTTAGTGTGGGTGGTAAGGCGACGTTGTCAAGTGTCACCCAAGAAAGATAAGAAAGTGAAACAATCGTGTGACCAGTGAGAGAAATACAGTGAATAGGGTACATTATTAACGAGAAGAAATTGAGGTGGATCTACGCCAGGACGTCACATCAAGCTGGACAATCTACAGGCTGCTAAGCTGCACTGCAAGTACTGTATCCACCTATGAGTGGTTGTTTGGGTGTGGGGTTCCAGGTTCCAATTAACCGCCAAGCTGAATGTGAATGGTCTAACTCTCATAGCACGATAAAGAATAGGCACTCAAGTATTTAATAAGGAATAGAGTTGGTAATCCACTGAACAAGGCGAGTAACTTACTGTAAGCTAGGTGGCAGGTCAAGCACTGGCAACATTGTAAGTAGGTGAGCGTCAAGTCCCAGGAGGGTGGGGGTCAGGTCACAAGAGGTTGTGGACACAAGCAACCACTGAGAATCCACATTGCACTCCAAGCACAAGCCACCTACTTTTCAGACACATAATAAACCCACACATAATTCGACACATAATTACACACACACACACGCACCACCTACCCCCCTAACCATCCCTCCCTCACACACACACACACACACACACACACACAAGGGCAGACACTCATAGAAGCTTTAGACCCTAGTAGCAATTTCCACTTTTTATAACCCAGAATTACTGGTATGTATTAACAGTATCTCCCCCTCATACCTCCCCCATACACATGAATGCACACGTATACACACATACACACACACCTGTACTAGGACAAAATGGTAACTAACTAGGGGA
This sequence comes from Cherax quadricarinatus, assembly GCF_038502225.1. Classification (NCBI taxonomy): domain Eukaryota; kingdom Metazoa; phylum Arthropoda; class Malacostraca; order Decapoda; family Parastacidae; genus Cherax; species Cherax quadricarinatus. The sequence goes on along the minus strand of NC_091319.1, from coordinate 17,311,822 downwards.
ATACACACACACACACACACACACATGCACATACACACATATACACACACACAGACACACACACACACACACATACACACACACATACACATACACACACACACACACACACACACACACACACACAAACCTCAGAACAGCATTCCGACATCTTAATAAGGAATCATTCAGGACCCTGTACACCGTGTACGTTAGGCCCATATTGGAGTATGCGGCACCAGTTTGGAACCCACACCTAGCCAAGCACGTGAAGAAACTAGAGAAAGTGCAAAGGTTTGCAACAAGACTAGTCCCAGAGCTAAGAGGTATGTCCTACGAGGAGAGGTTAAGGGAAATCAACCTGACGACACTGGAGGACAGGAGAGATAGGGGGGACATGATAACGACATACAAAATACTGAGAGGAATTGACAAGGTGAACAAAGACAGGATGTTCCAGAGATTGGACACAGTAACAAGGGGACACAGTTGGAAGCTGAAGACACAGATGAATCACAGGGATGTTAGGAAGTATTTCTTCAGCCACAGAGTAGTCAGTAAGTGGAATAGTTTGGGAAGCAATGTAGTGGAGGCAGGATTCATACATAGCTTTAAGCAGAGGTATGATAAAGCTCACGGCTCAGGGAGAGTGACCTAGTAGCGATCAGTGAAGAGGCGGGGCCAGGAGCTCGGACTCGACCCCCACAACCTCAACTAGGTGAGTACAACTAGGTGAGTACACACACTGTAAGTATGTGCTGGTCAAGTCCCAGGAGGTTGGGGTCAGGTCACAAGAAGTTGTGGGAAGCCAAGGACCACTGTGACTCTACATTACAACGCACAAGCCACCTACCTTTCAGTACATAATAAACCCACACATAATTCCACACAAAATTACACACACACACACACACACACACTCACATATCCAGACTCACACATACACTCCCCCCCTCACCACCGACATCTCACTACTTCCCCTGATACCTCCCCTCCCTCGTTCACCCTCCCCTCCCCCATTCACCCTCCCCCTCCCCACTCCTCTCCCACATAGCCACAGTTCCTCCACTACCTCCCCCCCCACACTCTGACATACACACTACTAACCTAACATACAGAACTACATAGGTTTCCCACTCTGAGGCAATCAGGATAAAATAAAAATGGGTTGCCAGAGAGCAACAAGAAAAACCAAGGGACAGGAGGAAGCTGCAAAGGAAGATTGGGCAGCAGAGCTTATAAAAAGGGATCATGAATGGGAAAAGAAACTAGAAGAACTTAGCATGAGAATGGAAGAGAGGATAGATATGGAAAGCAGGAAGTGGGAGGTGCATGTCAAAGCAGCAGAGGCTAGGATGCAGAGTTTAGAAGAGGAACTGAAAAATCTGAAACAGCCTAAAGAATTAAAGAACATTTTGGGATTGACAACAGAGACTTCTACCTCAGCCACAAATAAGGGGACAGTAGGGAAAGAAGGAGCACAACTGCATGGAGAAGCTCTATCAGAGGAGACTGTAGTAAATGAAAGAGCTAAGCTTTATGTGGAGGCCCTAACAGACAACAACAGAGCCCAAGGAAAGCCGAGAAGGGAAAATGACAGGCCACTGAGCCCAAGTACATTAGCTAGTGAAACTGAAGGAAAGCTGCAGTGGAGGAAACCAAATTAAATGAGGGGATACACAGGGATATGCAGTGGGAGATTGAAAGGGTGAGGTCAGTCTTTGTGTATGGGCTCCAGGAAGTTGAAGGGGAAACATATGAAGCAAGAAAACAAGGGGAAAAAAAGCAATTGAAAGCATCATCAAAGCAATAGGAGAAGACGACATGACCCAGCTGGAAAATTTTCGGAGAATAGGGGGGTTTGTAAAAAAAAAAGAACCCGGCCAGTGAAAGTGACCTTCAAGGCAGAAGCGACTCGGAACAGGATCCTGCAGGAGAAAGCACGATTAAGGGACATGCCGGCATACAGGAAGGTGTATCTCGCCCGCAACAGAACACAAGAAGAAAGGCAGAAACTGAGAGAGATGGTACAAAGGCGAAAGGAGGAGAGAGGGGATGGAGAAGACAGACAGGAGATCCCAGACCCAGGAAGATCAAATACAGCCTCCCTCACAACTTCCTATAGAAGCCTCCCAACCAGGTCAACCCCAGTGCAACCACTCTAAATCAAAACACCCATGCCACATCCAATGCCCCCACCCACTACATTACAAACTCCACCCCCACAGCAACCACCCATAGTTCCTTACCAGGTCTCCCACTTCCCCAACCCCAATATACCTCCCAGACCACAGTCTTAGAAAAGAAGTTGAAGGTGTGGTATACAAATGCAGATGGAATAACAAACAAGTATGAGGAGTGGCACGAAAGAATCAAGGAGACATCCCCAGACATAATAACACTCACAGAAACAAAACTCACCAGAATAATAACAGATTCAATCTTTCCATCCGGATATCAAATCCTCAGAAAAGACAAAGGGAGGAGAGGGGGAGGAGGAGTTGCACTGCTCATTAAAAACCAGTGGGGTTTTGAGAAAATGGAAGGAATGGATGGCATGGGCGAAAGGGACTACTTAGTAGGAACAATCCAGTCTGAGGGACATAAGGTGATAATTGCAGTAATGTACAACCCACCACAGAACTGCAGGAGGCCAAGAGAAGAATACGATGAGAGCAACAAAGCAATGATCGACACACTAGCCGAGGTGGCCAGGAGAGCACACATGGGGGGAGCAAAGTTACTAGTTATGGGTGATTTCAATCACAAGGAGATTAACTGGGAAAACCTGGAGCCCCATGGGAGTCCCAAAACATGGAGAGCCAAGATGATGGATGTGGTACTGGAAAACCTCATGCATCAACATGTTAGAGACACTACCAGAGAGAGAGGAGAGGATGAACCAGCAAGACTGGACCTTGTATTCACCTTGAGTAGTTCGGACATCGAGGGTATCATGTATGAAAGGCCCCTGGGAGCTAGTGATCATGTGGTTCTGTGCTTCGACTACATAGTTGAGCTCCAAGTGGAGAGAGTAGCAGGAATAGGCTGGGAAAAACCAAACTACAAAAGGGGGAACTACTCAGGCATGAGGAACTTCCTTCAAGACATTCAGTGGGAGAGGGAACTGACAGGAAAACCAGTACAAGAAAAGGACTATGTGGCAACAAAATGCAAGGAGGCAGAGGAGAGGTTTGTTCCCAAGGGAAACAGAAATAATGGGAAGAACAGAACGAGTCCTTGGTTCACCCAAAGGTGTAGGGAGGCAAAAACTAGGTGTACTAGAGAATGGAAAAGGTACAGAAGACAGAGAACTCAGGAAAATAAAGAAATTAGCCGAAGAGCCAGAAACGAATATGCACAGATAAGAAAGGAGGCTCAGAGACAATATGAAAATGACATAGCATTAAAAGTAAAGACTGACCCGAAGCTGTTGTACAGCCGCATCAGGAGGAAAACAACAGTCAAGGACCAGGTAATCAGACTGAGGAAGGATGATGGGGAATTCACAAGAAACGACCGAGAGGTATGTCAAGAGCTCAACACAAGATTTAAAGAGGTATTTACAGTGGAAACCAATAGGACTCCAGGAAATCAGAACAGGGGGGCACACCAGCAAGTGCTGGATGAGGTACATATAACCAAGGAGGAGGTGAAGAAGCTGCTATGCGAACTTGACACCTCAAAGGCGGTGGGACCAGACATCTCTCCATGGGTCCTTAAAGAGGAAGCAGATATATTGTGTGAGCCATTAACAAAGATCTTCAACACATTTGAAACTGGGCAACTCCCTGAGGTATGGAAAATGGCAAATGTAGTCCCAGTTTTTAAAAAGAGAGAGAGACATGAGGCACTAAACTACAGACTTGTATCACTAACGTGTATAGTATGCAAGGTCATGGAGATCATCATCAGGAGGAGAGTGGTGGAGCACCTGGAAAGAAACAAGTGTATAACTGACAACCAGCACGGTTTCAGGGAAGGAAAATCCTGTGTCACAAACCTACTAGAGTTTTATGACAAGGTGACAGAAGTAAGACAAGAGAGAGAAGGGTGGATCGACTGCATCTCTTTGGACTGCAAGAAGGCCTTCGACACAGTTCCTCACAAGAGGTTACTGCAAAAGCTAGAGGATCAGGCACACATAACAGGAAAGGCACTGCAATGGATCAGAGAATACCTGACAGGGAGGCAACGAGTCATGGTACGCGACGAGGTGTCAGAGTGGGCGCCTGTGACAAGCGGGGTTCCACAGGGGTTAGTCCTAGGACCTGTGCTGTTCTTGGTATATGTGAACGACATAACGGAAGGGATAAACTCAGAAGTGTCCTCGTTTGCAGATGATGCGAAGTTAATGAGAAGAATCAAATCGGATGAGGATCAGGCAGGACTACAAAGAGACCTGGACAGGCTACAAGCCTGGTCCAGCAACTGGCTCCTTGAATTTAACCCTGCCAAATGCAAAGTCATGAAGATTGGGGAAGGGCAAAGAAGACCGCAGACACAATATAGTTTAGATCGCCAAAGACTGCAAACCTCACTCAAGGAAAAAGATCTGGGGGTGAGTATAACACCGAGCATATCTCCTGAGGCGCACATCAATCAGATAACTGTTGCAGCATACGGGCGCCTGGCAAACCTACGGATAGCGTTCCGATACCTCAGTAAGGATTCGTTTAAGACTCTGTATACCATTTACGTCAGGCCCATACTGGAGTATGCAGCACCAGTTTGGAATCCACACCTAGTCAAGCACGTCAAGAAATTAGAGAAAGTGCAAAGGTTTGCAACAAGACTAGTCCCAGAGCTACGAGGATTGTCCTACGAAGAAAGGTTGAGGGAAATCGGCCTGACGACACTGGAGGACAGGAGGGTCAGGGGAGACATGATAACGACATATAAAATACTGCGCAGAATAGACAAGGTGGACAAAGACGGGATGTTCCAGAGATGGGACACAGACACAAGAGGTCACAATTGGAAGTTGAAGACTCAGATGAATCAAAGGGATGTTAGGAAGTATTTTTTCAGTCATAGAGTAGTCAGGCCGTGAAATAACCTAGAAAGTGACGTAGTGGAGGCGGGAACCATACATAGTTTTAAGGCGAGGTATGATAGAGATCATGGGGCAGGGAGAGAGAGGACCTAGTAGTAATCAGCGAAGAGGCGGGGCCAGGAGCTGTGACTCGACCCCTGCAACCACAAATAGGTGAGTACAAATAGGTGAGTACACGATATTAATTATGGGGTAACTGTAAAACTCACGATCATGTGGAACTAAGCTTTGAGAACCTTGTGGAACATGAAAACTAGAAAGGGAGAAATTACGATAAAATGGGACTACAGAAGATGGAACTATGATGGCATGAACATTTTTTCTGAGCTAAGTATATTATAAAAAGTCTTCACAAAAGAAGAAAAATGGCGGAAGGCACTGCAGTCATAACAGACCAACATGTACTGAAGAACATCAATAAAATAAAAGTGATGAGACTACACGAGCTGGATGTAACAAAAATATGGGACCAGATAACATATCTCCATGGATGCCTTTATACCACTGATATCAAATGCAAATCAAAATGAACAAAACAACCGTCACCTAATAACAAAGGCGAATTTGTCTTTGATAACATAGGCATTCAAGTAGTCAAGATGGCTACCTGGAGGTTATTCCGGGGATCAACGCCCCTGTGGCCCGGTCCATGACCAGGCCTCCCGATGGATCAGGGCCTGATCAACTAGGCTGTTACTGCTGGCCGCACGCAGTCCAACGTACGAGCCACAGCCCGGCTGATCCGGCACTGACTTTAAGTATCTGTCCAGCTCTCTCTTGAAGGCAGCCAGGGGCTTATTGGCAATTCCCCTAATGCTTGATGGGAGGCTGTTGAACAGTCTTGGGCCTCGGACACTTATGGTGTTTTCCCTTAGTGTACCAATGGCGCCCCTACTTTTTATTGGGGGCATTTTGCATCGCCTGCCTAGTCTTTTACTTTCGTAGGGAGTGATTTCTGTGTGCAGATTTGGGACCATTCCTTCCAAGATTTTCCAAGTGTAGATTATGATATATCTCTCTCTCCTGCGTTCCAACGAGTACAAGTCAAGTGCTTCCAAGCGTTCCCAGTAGTTAAGGTGCTTGACAGAACTTATACGTGCAGTAAAGGATCTCTGTACACTCTCTAGATCTGCGATTTCACCTGCTTTGAATGGAGATGTTAATGTACAGTAGTATTCCAGCCTAGAGAGAACAAGTGATTTGAAAAGGATCATTGGCTTGGCATCTCTCGTTTTGAAAGTTCTCATTATCCATCCTATCATTTTCTTTGCACGTGCGATCGTGGCACTGTTGTGATCCTTGAAAGTGAGATCCTCAGACATTACTACTCCCAGGTCCCTTACATTATTTTTCCGCTCTATTGTATGGCCGGAGTCAGTAGTATACTCTGTTCTAGTTATTATCTCCTCCAGTTTTCCATAACGGAGTAGTTGGAATTTGTCCTCATTGAACATCATATTGTTTACCGTTGCCCACTGGAAAACTTTGTTTATATCTTCTTGGAGGTTAACCGCGTCCTCAGCAGATGACAGCCTCATGCAGATCCTAGTATCATCCGCAAAGGATGATACGGTGCTGTGGTGTATATCTCTGTCTATGTCTGATATGAGGATGAGGAATAAGATGAGGGCGAGTACTGTGCCTTGTGGAACAGAGCTCTTCACTATAGCAGCCTCCGATTTAACTCTGTTGACCACTACTCTTTGTGTTCCATTTGACTGCATTTTCTTGGACTATAGAAAAGCCTTCGATAAAGTACCTCAGAGATAGTCAAGAAATTAGAAGAACAAGAAAGGTTAAAAGGCAGAGTACTCTAGCGTGTTAAGTAGTACCTAAATGATAGAAAACAGTGAGTAACAGTAAGGGGTGACACATTCATTTGGGAGAGAGTAAGGAGTGGGGTTCCATAAGAATCAGTATTAGGATCACTACAGTTCTAATATACGTGAAAGCCCAACCAGAGGGGATTGAATCCTATGTGTCACTGTTTGCCGACGATGTAAAACTAATAAGAGGAAAAGGAGGGACACTGATAAACGCCAGGGAGATCTCAAAGAACTACAGATGTAGTGAAACAAGTGGTTTCTCGAGTTCAATCCAAAGAAAAAAATGCACGGTCATGCATTTTGGAGGCGAGAGGAGACCAGAGAGTACAGCACGGCCGGAGAAAAAGCTACAAATATCAGAGTGAAAAAGATCTGAGGTGAGTATAACACTTAGCATATCACCAGATTTGCACATAAACCGTGTACTGGCAACGAGATATGCAACATTAATGAATTTCAAAATAGCATTCAGGAACTTGAATAAAAAGCCTCTCAGAACCTTGTTTGATCAATCATTGAGCAAGCAGCCCCAGCATGGAGCCCACACTTGGTCAAGCACGTGAAGAAAATGTCCATAGGTTCGCTACCTGGCACCAGGCGAGTGCCAGAAATGAGGGAAATGCGCTACGAGAAAGAGTTGAAGGGGACACTGGTTTAAGCCGAAAACGCAGATGAACCATAAGGATGTTACGAAGTATTTCATTAGTCTCGGGGTGAATGAAAAGTGGATTGGCTTGAATTAGGCAGTGGTGGTTGCAAACTCAATATACAGCTTCAAGAGTAAAAATAATAAGGCCCAGGAGGCCAGAAGTCAGTGACGCCGATCAACGTACGCACGTACACATACATTACATACATATACACCCACCCACACACACACACACACACATGTCGTACGAGGAAAGGTTAAGGGAAATCGGACTGACGACACTGGAGGACAGAAGAGTCAGGGGAGACATGATAACGACATACAAGATACTGCGGGGAATAGACAAGGTGGACAGAGATAGGATGTTCCAGAGAGGGGACACAGGGACAAGGGGTCACAACTGGAAGCTGAAGACTCAGACGAGTCACAGGGACGTTAGGAAGTATTTCTTCAGTCATAGAGTTGTCAGCAAGTGGAATAGCCTAGCAAGTGAAGTAGTGGAGGCAGGAACCATACATAGTTTTAAGAAGAGGTATGACAAAGCTCAGGAAGCAGAGAGAGAGAGAGGATCCAGTAGCGATCAGTGAAGAGGCAGGGCCAGGAGCTGAGTCTCGACCCCTGCAACCACAATTAGGTGAGTACAATTAGGTGGGTACACACACACACACACACACACACACACACACACACACACACACACACACACTCGCAAATACAACAGGCCTAGTGTCTAATCGACATGTGCCTAGGACAAAATGGTAACTAACACACACACACACACACACACACACATACAACACACACACACACACACACACACACACATACAACACACACACACACATACATACAACACACACATCTCAGTAGTAGTAACCAGTTACCAGTCTCAGTAGTAGTAACCAGTTACCAGTAACTGTCCGGGACACTCAGACTGCCTTGAGTGCACAGCCTATCCCTGCAATGACTGCTAGTTCGAGTAGTAGTTTCTCCACAGGGGATGCCTTGTCAGAAAACGATTACTTGCAACTAGTAATGCCATCTCTTGTTGATGTGACATGCTGTCTGCAGAAAGACGTCTCTGTTACAGCTAGTGTTCTCACTAGAGTGTCTGTTGTTATTCCTAATGTTCCAGATGGTGATCCCATCCTAGTTGACAGTAATCAGTGCATTGTAAGAAGTTATTTCTCGAGTAACTTTCACATGTTAACGTTTGTAAGTGTAGTTTCTTTATAGCTGATACCTCGTGTCACTGTGTGCGACTCAGATTGAATATCAGCATTGTTCACCGTGTTCATTTCTTTTCTCCTGTGCTTGCAGTTGAGATAGTAGATTCGTTCTCCCTTGCTCATATTGCGTGTTATAGCGTTAATTTTTTTCAACCGGGGGGAGTCATCCACTCCACCGAGTTTGTTCATTCCTCCAGTAAGGAAGAACTGTTACCTTTATTCCAGAACAAACAGCCTACTGGAAGGTTAGCCAGATGGACCTTGACTATCCAAGAGTTCAATCCCACTTTTGAAAATTTACCTGGCAAGTCAAATGTAGTCGCAGATGCTTTATCGCGACACGTTAGTGTAGTTACTGCAGATCCTCCATTTGCTGTCGAGGTTGTCAGAAATTCCCAAAGAACCGATCCCTTGTGTTCTGGTGTGATTCGATTCCTGCTCCAGGAAGATCTTATTCTTACTGTGAAGCCACCAGTACCCATTAGTGACTTTGTAACGAGCCAAGAGTTACTGTATCGAATAGTCGAGTTGAGTACTCCTAGCAGACGAGTTAGTAATTCCACAGTCACTAGTGATTGTAGTTGTATCTTTTGTAGAAACTCGTTCAGATCTCTCTGTCAAGGCATGTGTTAGCCATTGCAGAGGAATTCGATCCTCCCAGAGATGATAACCATTCTGCATATGTAAACCTTACCCTCGCAGAATTGGGTTTAAATGTACATAGTCTGTATAATTAGATGTCCGAGATGAATGAATTTGTCAATTGTGTGTTTTGTTATTAGCTGAACAGTTTGTCAGAAATTTTCGTGTTCACGTTCCCTCCGTATTCTGAGAGTTAACAGTCTAGATTTGCGTGCACCGAATCTGCCTTTCTGTTAAACACTCTTTCTTTGTATATATTCCTTCCTCAGAATCCGTAGATCACACGAATACAGATCGATCGATCAAAATTTTTTTTTTTATCACTTGTAATCTCAATGTTGAGTTTGTTGTTCATTTGTTGAGTTTTAAGTTGTACTATAGTATACCTTGTATTGCATTACAGTTTCAGTTACGTACGCTTTCATTCTAATGTTCTACTTATGTATCTATAATGTTTAATGTTGTGTACTTTGACATTGTATAGAATCAGCCCAAGCCGTATACCTGCCATCTCTAGTTTGTATTAGTTGTATGTCGGGACGACATACGTTAGCGTCGCCGAGCTCTCAGTAGTAGTAACCAGTTACCAGTCTCAGTAGTAGTAACCAGTTACCAGTAACTGTCCGTTGACTCAACGACCAACCGTCTTGAGTCACGGTCTTTCATATTGTGCTGAGCTGACACTATTTCAAAAGACCCACTACGGGGTACTGGCCAGCCGGCTAGGCAGTATTACGAGTGTAACCAAGGAGATAGGTAACGGCTGCGGGCTCTGTCCACATAACAGTAATTATACGTAATAACAGCCTACGTGAGTATTTCTACCCTAATCCACGTATCGAACTCCCACATGATACACACACACACTCACACACACGAAAGGTCAGATGTCTATCGACAACAAGTTTTGAGAAATGGTAAAACACAAACACACACACACACACACACACACACACACACACACACACACACACACACACACACACACACTCGCAAATACAACAGGCCTAGTGTCTAATCGACATGTGCCTAGTACAAAATGGTAACTAACACACACACACACACACACACACACACACACAACACACACACAACACACACACACACACACACACACACACACACACACACACACACACACACACACACACACACACACACACACACACACACACACACACGCAAATACAACAGGCCTAGTGTCTAATCGACATGTGCCTAGGACAAAATGGTAACTAACACATATACACCACTTCAGGCACCAACAAACAACGACCATCTACATAAGCATTTCATGTACAAAAATAAAAGAATAGATTTAAACTTTCCCGGAGATCCAGATTTAAGACTTCTTATCGTACGAACTTGATGGAGTTCTACGAAGGAGTTTTCGGAATTCAACGAGAAGGGGAGAGTTGGATAGCAAGAAAACTTTTCGCACCATCCCAGTAAAGTGTGATCCACACACTAGAAAAACCAGCAGGAAGGGAAGAAAAATGTTTTTCTGGTTGGGCAGAGCCTGAAAGACAAGATCACTGTAGCAGTGTGGGATCAGGTTATTAGCAAGGACCAGAAATCGCGCCGTGATTAGCGGATCAGGATGGTCCAACCTCCACTATTTTTCTATGTTGATCAGGCCACACAGGTTTAGCCTTTCATTATATACACTACAATCTAGTAGGTGACCTCTCAGAAAGGATTCAATCTCATATACCTGCTACTCATATAAAACTAAGCAGAGATTAGCAAAAAAAAAAAAAATGTTCAACAGAGACTGAGGCTGGAGGTCAGGTTAAGTGGCTTGTAGAGTTTAACCTGAAATATAAAGTCATGCAGATCAGGGGAGGATGAAGACCAGAGACTGAGCACAACCTACGAGGAAACAACTTAAAAATAACAGTTAACGAAACCCCAAGAGTTATTATGACATCAAACATATCGCCAGAGGTGAACATAAACTATGCAATATCAGAGGCTTATGGAAAAAAGACACCACCAGAACTCCATAGAATGAGTACCAGGCCATTACAGAGTAGGTAGCCCCAGCGTGGAGCCCCGCACACCTGCTCAATAACATGCATAAACCACGAAGGCCACTTTTTTCTCAAACCAACGAGTCCAAGAGTTTAGGAAAACACTGTGAAGGGACAAAGACAGAATCTGACGACATTAAGGATATGAGAGAGAATTATAACCTACAAAATACCAAAACATACAGAAACTAAAACAGACGAGTCATGGAGAAGTTGGTATTATAAGATACTATTATGGCTTCAAGGTGGTATAAAAAAAGAATGAGTTGGATGATGATGAGGTTTTCTGTAAAAGCTCCAATCATTTTTTTAGAGGAAGATGGAAGTGTTGTGGAACTTACTAAGTAATGGAACTTGAAGGATATATATTCAGTGATCTACACAACACAAATTTACACAGCTAAACAACATACTACTTGTTTATAAACACATTTAAACTAGAAATGGCCAAAACAGTTATCAAAATAAAATCTGAAAACTAAGAAGCATTGATATTTATAAAGAAAGTATAAAATCGTCTTCGTTAAGAGATTCCTCCTAATTGTCGCCAAGACCATCTCAAACACCCCAGTGGTTGTAAGATTGCCACAAAGACCTCACAGACACCTCATTGGTTATAAAAATGTCACCAAGGCCTCACAGACACCCCAGTGGCTATAAAATTGTCACCACAACCTCCACACACACCCCAGTGGCTATAAAATTGTCACCACAACCTCCACACACACCCCAGTGGCTATAAAATTGTCACCACAACCTCCATAGACACCCCAGTGGCTATAAAATTGTCACCACAACCTCCACACACACCCCAGTGGCTATAAAATTGTCACCACAACCTCCACACACACCCCAGTGGCTATAAAATTGTCACCACAACCTCCACACACACCCCAGTGGCTATAAAATTGTCACCACAACCTCCATAGACACCCCAGTGGCTATAAAATTGTCACCACAACATCCACACACACCCCAGTGGCTATAAAATTGTCACCACAACCTCCATAGACACCCCAGTGGCTATAAAATTGTCACCACAACCTCCACACACACCCCAGTGGCTATAAAATTGTCACCACAACCTCCACAGACACCCCAGTGGCTGTAAAATTGTTACCACAACCTCCACACACACCCCAGTGGCTATAAAATTGTCACCACAATCTCCACACACACCCCAGTGGCTATAAAATTGTCACCACAACCTCCACACACACCCCAGTGGCTATAAAATTGTCACCACAACCTCCATAGACACCCCAGTGGCTATAAAATTGTCACCACAACATCCACACACACCCCAGTGGCTATAAAATTGTCACCACAACCTCCATAGACACCCCAGTGGCTATAAAATTGTCACCACAACCTCCACACACACCCCAGTGGCTATAAAATTGTCACCACAACCTCCATAGACACCCCAGTGGCTATAAAATTGTCACCACAACCTCCATAGACACCCCAGTGGCTGTAAAATTCACAACTAAATCAGCAAGGCCAGATTATTGAAATGTGAGCGGCAGATCCGAAAGGTTGTACGTGCCCCCAACAATCAGAAACTGTTACAGACTCAACACTAAAAACAGAACCCCAAGAAGAACAGCTCGTCTATAACTAGGCAAGACACGTACCTTTAATAATAACTGTACGTGCTGCGATGTCACTTTAACACCTGCAAAGAGAAGACAGTATCAGTGATGTAACTACACAAGAAACTGATTTGAAAAACAATAATTCATCTTTACTGAAAGTCCTTAACTTCGTTGTATTATTACTTAAGACTTTATACCATTCACTGTTCGTTCTTCCTTCCTTGTTACACAGGTTAACTGTGGAATGCGTCTAACTTTTCTTTTCTAAATTTCGAGACCCTTTCCCTTACCACTTCTTTCATAGGAAAGTGATTTAAATTAAATTTCAGTTTCTTAAGTACCCCACCCATATAAATCCGGTGGAGTGTAGCGCAAAAACATATGGATACACAAAAGGCCTAGGAACTAGGCCCCAAAAGGATGTGTGTGTGTATGTGTGTGTGTGTGTGTGTGTGTGTGTGTGTGTGTGTGTGTGTGTGTGTGTGTGTGTGTGTGTGTGTGTGTGTGTGTGTGTGTGTGTGTGCGTGTGCGTGTGTAAAAGTTGTGATTTTGTATAGTGCCTGATGATGGAGTGAGTAACGCAACTAGTCGTGAATAAATAATATTTCAAGCATCAATGGTTTTCATCTTCCTTACAAGACTCCACTTGTCAAGGAATTCTTCAGTCTCTGAGAAATGTTTGTTAAAACTCCTCATCTTGCACCGTTCTTCTCTGTATTGGACCGTAGAAGCCAGAGGCTGGCGAAACGTTTTCTCAATAAAGACTCCCGGATATTACACAAGTGTCTCATTCTTCAACTGCTCATATTAACATAATCAAGTACATAAATTATTAGAAAAACGAAGACGAGAAAAATGCATAGTTTGCACCTGGAAAATTCTGGAGGATTGGTCCCAGTTCTTTACACGTAAATTACTCCCTACGAGAGCAAGAGGTTCGGCAGATAGAGCAAAATATCTTCAATGAAAGCAGAAGTGCAGTGAGTTCATTCAGAAAGAACTCATTAAGTGTAAAGAGACCAAGACTTTTCAACACCCTCACTTCATACATAAGCCAAATTACCAATAAACTTCTGGCTCTCTTAAAGAAGGAACTTTATAATTTTTTTAAGTTAGTTCCTGACCAGCCAGGCTATGGTGCTACGTTGAACCGTGTGCAGCTAGCACCACAGGCTGAATGTTTAAGTCATCAACTAGGAGGCTTGTTACGGGAGCGGGCCGAGGGGGGGGGGCGGTGATCCTACTAATTTTCTCAGATATCCCCTCAAGTACATAAATAACCCGCGTACAGGATACTACTACTACCACCACTTCCACTAATACTACTACCACCACCACCACCACTTTAATACTATGCCCTCCTCTCGTTACACTACACCTGTCCCCGGCCCCTCCTCGTATATATTCTGAGTCTCTTCTCTTCGTGTTTGTGTGTGACTAGTTAATGGTCAAAAGTCGAACCAAAACGTCGTAATAAGTTTCAGTTATGTGTGTGCGGATTATTTGTGCATTGCTCCATTGTATTGTGCCTTTTTTTATTCTAACCTTCAAGTAATCCTCACCCTTCCTACAACCACCTTCACACCCACCCCACTCAACCATCCTCCTGCCCCCCACCCCACTTATCCCTCACACCGAAGCTCAGTACCTGACTCTCGTCTAGCAGGTCTAGGAGATAAGCATGCTCCCGCCGCTGCCTCCCATTTCACCCACCCGCCTCCTTTAATTTCACTTTCTCCCCCACCCTCCCATCCATCCATGGTGGGGGTGCCGCGTAGCTCACTGGTGAGATCATTCGACTCTCAATTACAAAGTCAAGGGTTGGATTACCCGGTATGCATTAACGTATTGGCAAGATATGTGGGGTAGCAGGTGTCCAACAGCAACAGCCTGGTTGACCAGGCTAGTACCAGATGAGCCTGACCCATGGCAGGGCTACAAGAGTAGTAAGACTCTCGAAACTCATCAAAGGTAAAGCCATGCCGCCTCTACCCACCTAACAGTAAGAGGAGGTACCAGTGTGCTAGCAGACTCTTGCAAATCTCATCCAGGGAAAAAAAAAAAAGGGTATGTAAGTAATAGCCTGATTGATCAGGCCCTGATCCACCGGGAGGCCTGGTCAAGGACTGGGCCGCGGGGGCGTTGACCCCACGGAACACCCTCCAGGTAGACTCCAAGTAGGTAAATGCTTCAGAAAAACTCCAGTTATGCTTAAAGTCGCATCTTATGGAGAAAACTCTAGCACCTGTTGCAAGTCTTCAAATGTTCCATGGAGATATTCATCCAGTGTGCTGAAAGCGATGATGATAACATTCAGAATATTTATGGAATTTCTTTTTTTATATAAGCATATTTTTAAAAATTTACATATGCCTTTTAGAAATATGAAGAAGAACACGTTGTTTGGGCAAACTTTGTTTATTATCTTATAAATATAAAAAAAAGGGGTTGGTGAAAATATTTCCCTAGTTCTTCTGAGAGTTTGTCAAATCTTCCTTGCATCCACAATAACAGGAAACGGACTGGGGAGGGAGGCCGACCCGGCGCCCGTCTTATCATGAGGCAGTATGGCGCCTGTGTTTCCCTTCAAAGCAGTCGTGCTTATGATAGTGTACCAGTAGTGCTGATCTCTGGCTTCGAGTGTGTTGTGCTTCATTCTAATCTCTACGAGCGAGCACATGATGGTCCCATCAGACAACTGCAAGTGAGGATGTCAACTGACCTTTATACGTTCAGGAAAGAAAGCTAAGAGAAGGCGTGTAAGGAGGCACGCTGCTACACTGTGCTACTGGCCAGGCTGTTACACCGTGCTAGTGGCCAGGCTGCTACACTGTGCGGGTGGCCAGGCTGCTACACTGTACTGGTGGCCAGGCTGCTACACTGTGCTACTGGCCAGGCTGCTACACTGTGCTACTGGCCAGGCTGCTACACTGCTGGAGGCTGGGCTGCTACATTGTGCTGGTGGAGCTGAGAAATGTATATAAAGACTGGAAATATTACTTCGTTCCACACTACTGTAAGTTAGGTTAAATAAATGGAGCTTCGTCAAGCCGTTACCGGCCTGACAAAGCTCCTGGAGAGCGAAACGTTGCCACAATAAAATGTCTCATTAGTTGCACTTGAGTTATTTTTACCTAACATATTAATGCGAACTTTATGAAAGCTAAGGTCCACCCTTCACCAGCTTTATAAAGGCAATACAAACAAGGTCACAGAGGGTATATAAAGGCACCACGACGAGTAGCAAGAAGTTGAACATAAGGTGCAGGCTTAGTAGCAATAGTAATAACTAGCAGTAATAGTAACAGTGGCAGTAACAGTAGTAGTAGTATTAGTATTAATACTTGTAGTAAGAGTGGTTATACCTGGCCATGGGCCAGGTTCGTCTGGTGCTTGCCTGGTCAACCAGGCTGTTGCTGCTGGAGGCCCCTGCCCCACATATCCATCACAGCCTAGCTGGTCTGACACCTGGTGAAGATACTTGTCCAGTTTCCTCTAATGGTAATGTAAGTCGCAAGTAATAATAATAGTAACAGTAATAGCAATAGTGGTAATTGAAGTAGTAATGGAAGTAATATTACTACTAGTAGTACAAGTACTAGTGGTGGTACTATTAGCAGTAGTACTAGTGGTAGTACCAGTAGTACTAGTGGTAGTACCAGTAGTACTACTGGTAGTACCAGTAGTAGTACTAGTATTACTAGTGGTAGTACTAATAAAAGTGACATTTTGTTGGCAAGTGACAGTGAGTTTACAGTCTTCAGAAGGTTTCATACAAACACTTCAGCGATGACAAAGGTGACTCATCGACACCATGCCTAACCCTTCTAGGGTAGGGTAGGTGCCTCAGCCCGAGCCTTTAGCTCATAAGACTGTCATTCCCATTAGCCCCCTTGGGGTGGGGATGGCAGACCAGAGAGGCCTAGCTTGTGGCTAGGCCTGGGGACAGTTGGTCCCAAAGATGAGGAGGTACTTGTGCCTCCTCCCATGGGAGACTTAGGTCTCAGACACTCCCTAAAGAGGGAGCCAAGGCCGGGCCACCACTTGGACAAGGCCCGGGCCGGGAGAATACCGGCTAATCTTTACCTAACCTACCTAACCTAACAAAGGTGACTTTACTCTCTGTAACTGTAAGAAATGCAGAAGAAATATTACTTTAAAGTCAACGAGAATGTCAGGAAGCATCATTAATCTCTATTTCAAACATAATTACAAGGAACAAAGTCAGCTTGGTCTTCTATAAAATATTAGCTACCGAACCATCCTAGAAACCTGCCCACCGTCACCTGGCAACAACAAGGTGAAGGTGAAGGAGCAGGTGGTGGCGATGGTGGTGGTGGCGGTGACGGTGCCGCCGCCTCCGCCGCCGCCGCCGCCGCCGCCGCCGCTGCTGCTGCTGCTGCTGCTGCTGCTGCTGCTGCTGCTGCTGCTGCTGCTGCTGCTGCTGCTGCTGCTGCTGCTCCTCCTCCTCCTCCTGCTGTTGCTGTTACTACTACTACTACTACTACTACTACTACTGCTGCTGCTGCATATGCCAAAGGACCCACTACATTTCTTGTACGTCAAAATAACAACTTTACACAAACCTCTTGTGTTCTCGTTGTGCTTGTACTGGCTTGGCAAAGCCGACGTGTTATTAATTCCTTTCCCAGATTTCAAAGTTGATGGCTTGATCAATCAAGCTCTTTGGTGTTTCCAGCATGCCGTCCAACCTAGGTACCACCGCCCAATTTCTTGAGAGCTGGCCTCTAGAAACTTCACTACCTCCTTGAAGACACTTAATTAAGGGTATGTATATAAACACTAGATTTTCCTTGCCTGGAGACCTGGAGTTAACCTGGAGAGGGTTTCGGGGGCCAACGCCCCCGCCGCCCGGTCTGAGACCAGGCCTTATGGTGGACCAGGGCCTGATCAACTAGGCTGTTACTGCTGGCCGCACGCAAGCTGACGTACGAACCACAGCCCGGCTGGTCAGGTACCGACTTTAGGTGCCTGTCCAGCGCCTTCCTGAAGACAGCCAGGTGTCTATTGGTAATCTCACTTATGTGTGCTGGGAAGCAATTAAACAGTATTGGTCCCCGGACACTTATTGTGTTGTCTCTCAATGTACTCGTGGCGCTGCTGCTTTTCATCAGGGAAATGTTGCATCTCCTGCCTGGTCTTTTGCTTTCATAGGGAGTGATTTTCGTGTGCAGGTTTGGTGCCAATCCCTCCAGGACCTTCCAAGTGTATATTATCATGTATCTCTCTCGCCTGCGTTCCAGGGAATACAGATCAAGGACCTTCAACCGTTCCCAGTAATTTAGGTGCCTTATCGTACTTATGTGTGCTGTGAAAGTTCTTTGTACACTCTCCAGGTATGCAATGTCGCCAGCCTTGAAGGGGGCCGTTAGTGTACAGCAGTATTCCAGCCTAGAGAGCACAAACGATTTGAAGATAATCATCAAGGGCCTGGCGTCCCTAGTTTTGAAGGTTCTCGTTATCTACCCAATCATTTTCCTAGCGGATGAGGTAGAGACATTGTTGTGGTCTTTGAAGGCGAGATCCTCTGACATTATCACTCCCAGGTCCTTCACATTACTTTTCCGCTCTATTGTATAGTTAGAATTTGTCGTATACCCTGATACATTTTTAATTTCTTCAAGTTTCCATACCTGAGTAGTTGAAATTTCTCCTCGTTGAGCTTCATATTGTTTTAAGTGGCCCATTCGAAGATTTGGTTGATGTCCGCTTGGAGTCTCGCAGTGTCATCAATGGCGGTCACTGCCATGTTAATCCGGGTGTCATCCGCAAAGACACGGAGCTATGGTTTACATCTCTATGTCAGAAATGTGGATGAGGAATAGAATGGGAGCGAGTACTGTGTCTTGTGGAACAGAGCTTTTCACCGTGGCTGCCTCAGACTTTACTCTGTTTACTATTACTCTTTGTGTTCTATTTGTCAGGAAATTATAGATCCATCAACCAACTTTTCCTGTTATTCCTTTATCACGCATTTTGTGTGCTATTACACAATGGTCACACTTGTCGAAAGCTTCTCCAAAGTCTGTGTATACTACATCTGTATTCTGTTTATCCTGTACAGCATCCAGGACATTGTCATAGTGGTCCAGTAGCAGGGACAGGCAGGAGTGACCTGTTCTAAACCCGTGTTGCCTTGGGTTGTGTAATTGATGGGTATCTAGGTGGTTGGCGATCTTGCTTCTTAGAACCCTCTCAAAGATTTTTATGATATTGGACGTTAGTGCTATCGGTCTGTAATTCTTTGCAATTGCTTTACTGCCACCTTTGTGGATTGGGGCTATGTCTGTTATTTTTAGTGTGTGGGGGATGACCCCTGTGTCCATACTCCCTCTCCATAGAATGCTGAAGGCACGCGATAGGGGCTTCTTGCAATTCTTGATGAACACGGAGTTCCATGAGTCTGGGCCTGGGGCAGAGTGCATGGGCATGTCATTTACTACCCCTTCAAAGTCTTGTGGAGTTAAAATATCCGAGATTTTTGAGATGACCAAATTTTGGGTTTCGTTCATAAAGAATTCATTTGGATTGTCGACCCTTAGTCTGGACAGTGGCTTGCTGAACACTGAGTCATATTGGGACTTTAGTATCTCACTCATTTCTTGGCTGTCATCTGTGTATGTCCCATCCCGCCTAATCAGGGGTCCAATACTGGATGCTGTTTTTTCCTTTGATTTGGCATAAGAGAAGTATTTTTTTTTCAATTTCCTTTATGGCTTTTAGTTCTTCCTGTGATTCTTGTCTCCTGTAAGATTCCTTCGGCTTAAGTTCGATATTTGCAATTTCATTGACTAGTGCCTCCCTTCGTATTTCAAATACATTGGCCTCACTCAGCAGCTCTGTGACTCTCCGCCTTCGCTGTATAAGGAACGTCTCTCTAATATGCATCTCTTTCTTTTTCTTCATTGAGTTCTCTCTCAGTGCACATATCGCTTCCCTGCTTTTCATTGGAAGTATCCAGCACCATCTGTCAAGCCTCCTGCTTTCAATTTCCGTATGCAGGTTTGGGACCCATCCCTCCAGAATCTTCCAGTAGATTATGATTTATCTTTCTCGCTTACGCTCTAATATGTCCAGTTCGATGGATTTCTAGTGCTGCCAGGAATTTAGGTGGATAACTGAGGTTATAAAAGTTGTGAAGGTTCTCTGCACATTCTCTGGTTCAGTAGTTTTGCTGCCTTGAAGAGGACCGTTAGTATACAGCAATATTCCAGCCGAGACTACCAGTAACCTGGAGAGCATCTTTATTCTGCTCCTTGAATGTGAGTTGTACTCCTTGAATGTGAGTTGTGCTCCTTGAATGTGAGTTGTGCTCCTTGAATGTGAGTTGTGCTCCTTGAATGTGAGTTGTGCTCCTTGAATGTGAGTTGTGCTCCTTGAATGTGAGATCCTCTGACATTATTTCTTCCATGTCTCTCATATTAAACTTTAGCTCTATTATTGTACTCCACTCCCGTTTATTTCCTCTCCTTCACCTCCACTTTCATTTACCCCTTCGCTTTCATGTACCCCCTCACCTTCATGTACCCCCTCACCTTCATCTACTTCTACATTTTCATCTACCCTCACCTTCATCTACCCTCACCTTCATCTACCTTCACCTTCATCTACTCCTTCACCTTCATCTACCCCTTCACCATCTACCAAGTCACCTTCCTCCTCACTCCACCTACCCCTCACTTCACTTCTTCACCTTCCTCTCGTATTCACTTACCCTTCACCTTCACCTTACCTCACCTCTCTTCACCTTCACCTCCTCCTCACTACAACCATCAACTGTCAACATTTCAGGCTCTCCCCTTCTCAACCTTTCAATATCGTGGTAGCCTTTCCCCCTCTCCCTCCTCTCCCCATTATATTTCCCTCCCCCCACTCCTCCATTACCGTTATTTCTTCTTCATATTTATTCAGTTTTTTATTTCCATTTTTTACGCAAGTACATTTTATGTAAACACTCCTTAATTCAATATTGCACACGAGAGAGAGAGAGAGAGAGAGAGAGAGAGAGAGAGAGAGAGAGAGAGAGAGACATTGTGCCTAATACAAGACCACAGACCTACATCCCTGCAGCTACCTCAGTACCCTACCTCTCTCAAGGGCAGGCACCTTACATGCCTTACACACCCACCACCTCAAGCTGACCACATCATGAGGAGCCAGTCTATCGGCATCCTGTCGGCCAACATTAGAGGTTTCATTACTAATGTTGGAGAGCTCACACACAGTTTTGTGAACACTCGATGTCCCGACATGATAGCTGTTGTTGAAACATTTTTGGACGACAAGACTCCAGAAAATTTTGCAAGAATTGCTGGCTACACCTCATGAATGAGAAGAGACAGGCAAGGGCAAGGAGGAGGTGTTGCTGTGTGCTTCTCTAAAAGTGTTCATGCCCAGCACATTGATGTTGCCACCCCTACTCATCTTGAAATGATCTTCAAGCTCTGCATAAACACTGGTACCTCTGTACTAGCATGTGCAATGTACAGACCTCAGTGGCAACATGCAAACCCCATCAACTTCCTAATGGAAAATATAGACTCCCTTCTGCTACAACACAACTATCAACATATCATAATTGTTGGTGACCTCAACCAACACCTTATACAGAGGGACTTTGATGACCTTCTTGCAGTATTTGACATGAGAAACTTTGTTGATTTCCCTACACAGTAGTGAGTGATCTGGCTACGTTGGATCATCTGACTACAAGGCTGTTTTTACAACACTTAAGATCCCAACAGAACGAGGTGAGGAGTCCACACGCACAACCTGGCTATGGGAAAGAGGTAACTGGCCAGCCCTTTGCTCTGAGCTCGCCACCACCGATTGGAATGCTCTTCTCCAAGGGGATGTTGACAACCAAGTGAAAGCCTTCACTGGACACATCCTTAATCTACAACAAGAACACATTCCTCACCGGCAATATGTGACGAAGCCTACAGATCAGCCTTGGTTTGGCTTTCGTTGTAGAGAGGCTGCTACTGCTAAGTACAAAGCATGGCGAAGGTATAAGAGACATCCTACCACTTATAACAGGAACTTGCACAGGCAAGCCTGTAGGCATGTGGGTGACGTTCAAAAGTGGGCCATTGCTAAATGGGAGGTGGACACAAAAAGAAAACTAGCATCACGTAGGGTAGGCGCAAAACCTGGTGGTCCCTTGTCAAGGACAGACAGGGTTATCTGCCTGATGAACT
Organism: Cherax quadricarinatus; assembly: GCF_038502225.1. Classification (NCBI taxonomy): domain Eukaryota; kingdom Metazoa; phylum Arthropoda; class Malacostraca; order Decapoda; family Parastacidae; genus Cherax; species Cherax quadricarinatus. Next base: position 17,289,589 of record NC_091319.1, on the reverse strand, counting down.
CATTCCACCTCTAAATCGACAGGATGGGACCACCTCTACTAGTAGTCAAGAGAAGGCGGACCTCTTTGCCGAACACTTTGCTACCAAAATGCAAGTTCCTGATCCAGCAAGGGACCCTCCTTGGCTAGCTGCAAGAACTGTGTCAAAACTGTCAGTGGTGACAGTAAGGCAGGAGGAGGTGCATTTCCTTCTTAAATCGCTTGACCAAGAAAAGGCTGTGGGCCCAAACAAGTTGAGCCCTAGATTGCTGAGATGTGCAGACCAGCTAGCAGCACCTCTAACTCGCATCTTTCAGCACTGCCTAGTACAGAGTAAATGGCCTTCTCTGTGGAAAGAGGCAAATGTAGTCCCTGTTCACAAAAAGAAGAGCAGAGCAGAAATCAGCAACTACAGACCAGTGTCACTCCTGTCAATCACTGGTAAGATCCTTGCGACAATAATCTCAAGACAAATGACAGAGTTTTTTGACTACCACTCACTGCTTTGTGACCGTCAATATGGCTTCAGGAAAGGTTACTCTGCTGCTGATCTGTTGTTAAACCTCTCCACTAAGTGGCACCAGTCACTGGATGAATCCAAAGTCAGCTGTGTGGTAGTACTGGACATTGCTGGTGCTTTCGACCGGGTGTGGCACCAAGGCCTCTTAGCAAAACTTCAAGCACTGGGAATTGCAGGCTCTACGCTGTGTCTCCTCAGTGATTACCTTCATGGTAGATCTCTAAGGGTAGTTCTCAATCGAACGGAATCAGCAAGACATCCTATTGGGGCAAGTGTTCTACAAGGAAGCGTGCTGGGACCATTGTTATGGAATGGCTACTTCAACGACCTTCATCTCATCCCAGAATCACATGCATATGCAGACGACTGTACACTGACATTCACTTATCCAAGAGAAGAAATGCCAGCTGCTCTAAGCTACATCAATCACCAGCTAAGAGCTATATCAGCTTGGGGAAATAGATGGCATGTAACATTTGCACCTGAGAAAACGCAAATGACGATGGTCTCTAGGCACCATTATGGTAATGCTGGTGCAGTAGTAAGGATGAATGGAAGGGTGTTGGCACCTGGAGAAGTTGATATCCTTGGGGTGAAATTTGACTCCAAACTGACCATTAAGAACCATGTTGTAAATCTTGCAAATAAGGCAGCCAGGAAGCTTACAGCACTTCGCCGTATCTCACATCTGCTTGACAGTAGGGGTTGCAAGATTCTGTACGAGGCACAAGTACGCTCACACCTTGAGTATGCTCCACTTTCTTGGTTTGCCTCCCACCCCCCCTCTCATCTGCGACTGCTTGACAGAGTAGAGAACAGAGCAAGACGTCTCATCTCTCGCCTTGACCCATCCTGGATAGATCTGTCATTTCAGCAGAGCCTTCAACACAGGAGGGATGTGGGTGGCCTTACTGTTATGTACAAGGCCAATATTGTCAAAGTACCACACTTGGATCCACTTCGAGGACAGCGTGAAACAAGCTTTTATGCCACAAGACGGGCAGAAAGCAGCAACTTCATTCTGGCTGTACCCTTCTCCAGAACATCACTCCATCTGAGATCATACATACCCAGGATGACTCGAGTATGGAACACATTCGTACAGCATAATGATGTCAACGAGATAAAGACAATTGATCAAATGAAAATGCTGGCCCACAGATGGCTCCAACTTCATCCTGTTCCCTACTTGTATGTCTCATAACAATAAAAATGCTTTCAAATGAGCTGATGTAGGTAACAGCTCTTAGCTTGCCAATAAAGTTAGGAATCCTTAACCTGTAAATAGCTGTCAATAAAGCTAGGGATCCTTAACCTTGTCAAACCCTGTGTAAGAGAGAGAGAGAGAGAGAGAGAGAGAGAGAGAGAGAGAGAGAGAGAGAGAGAGAGAGAGAGAGAAAGAGAGAGAGAGCGCAAGTGATAGAGCGAGTGATATTGAGGGAAGAGGGGATGATTATCTTTACTGATGGCAAGCGCTAAACCCGTGTGATTCCAGCGTTAGACTATCTCTGACTAGAAGACACACGAATATAATTTTGCTCCTTGTGGCTCAGGTGGTTCTTACTCGCAATCCAGGTGGTCCTTGCGATTCAGGTGGTCTTTTGTGATCTGGGTGGTCCTCGTGGTCTAGGTCAGAGATGTATCGGATATCCGCATCCGCAGAACATCTGCACAATTTCTTACATCTTCATCTACATTTTACTGTAAACTGATATCCGGATATGCATCCGCATCCGCAAAACAAGACATCCTCATAAACATCCGCATCCCCGAATATCTAAATTTTCACATCCGATACATCTCTACTGCCTAGTAGAGATGTATCGGATATCTGCATCCGCATCCGCGGAACATCCGCACAATTTCTTACATCCGCATCCGAATTTTATTGTAAACAGATGTCCGCATATGCATTCGCATCCGCAAAATAAGTAAGACATAATCATACACATCCGCATCCGTGGATATCTAAATTTTCACATCTGATACGTATCTAGTTTAGGTGGTCCTTGTGATTCAGATGATCCTTGTGATCTAGGTGGCCTTTGTGGTCCAGGTGATCCTTTGTGGTCAAGGTGATCCTTGTGATTTAGGTGGTCCTTGTGGTCTAGGTGGTCCTTTGTGGTCTAAGTGGTCCTTGTGATTCAGGTGATCCTTGTGGTCTAGGTCGTCCTTGTGGTCTAGGTGGTCCTTGTGGTCCAGTGGCCCTTGTGGTCCTCAGTCAAGGACCACCTGGGATACTCACCGGATACACAGGTCAACTAAATCAAGAGCACAAAGCTGAGGGGAAGAGCAAGCAGACAAGACTGGCTTAGCTGCAGACACATGGGGCTGCCAAGAGGGAAGTCCTCGCTGCAGATAACAAAACTTTAATGGCTGGATACATTAAAAATGCGGGTAGCTAAAGGCGCTGACCAAATATTACTAACCAGAAGGCCAGTTGTGCAACCGGATAGCGAGAACAATGACCTCCCTCAGAACCATTAGTCATTTCTGAGTCAGTGGCCACTATTTGTGACCCAGCTTTCTCTCTTCTCACAGCCCGAGAAGCAACATACCCCCAGTGAAAAGTAAGGGCGCCATTAGTACACTAAGAGAAAAGGAAATAAGTGTCTGGGGCCAGAGACTGTTCTACAGTCTCGGGGAACTACCAACAGACCCCTGGTTGCCTTCAAGAGAGAGCTTAATTAACAGACACCTGAAGTCAGTACCCCATCAGCCGAGCTGTGGTTGGTACGCTAGACTACGTGTGGCCAGTAGTAACAGCCTGCTAAATCAGGCCCTGATCCACTGGAAGGCCTTGTGAAGGACTGGGCCGCGGGGGCGTAGACCCCCAGAATACCTTCCAGGTAGACTTCAGGTAGGTAAAACCAGTCTCATCCTCTTGAAAGCCATACAGTCTATAAATGTCAGTAAAGAGGTACGTCACCTCTTCAAATACTTTCACGAGAAAAACAAAAACTCAAACTAGTGGTCACCACATGGCGTGTGTCTGGTGAGGAAGACAGAGAGTATGGGATCGAAGCTTCGCAGCCAGAATTGTTTAAGCACAGAGTGAACATCTAGCAATGCCTCTGAACTACTATAGCAACTTTCCTTAGGACAAGGTAAACGACTGCAGAAGAATATATAGTTCTAATCCCAGTTCACAAGAGTAAACGCTGAGTATTGACATTTAATTAGTGGCACTGTTGTCAGTGACATTAATTAAACATTTCATACACTTTATACAACTTTGACAATCCTGTAACTCAATTCGGTTTCTGAAAAGGCATCTCACGCCTGACACTACTCTGTGGATGATTGTAGCATCAGTTGTGTAGTTGCACTAGACATTGCTGGTGCCCTGGAAGGGTATCAAGCCTGGGTGCACTGACCAACCTACAAGCACTAGCAACCTCTCCATAACACATGAGTGAGTGTCATTCAGTATACGTTATGGTGTGGTTCGTCTCAGTCAGTGACAGACTACCATGAACACGTGCTTGGAGGACGGAGGCGCCAGCCTCCACCACTCCTTACCAAAAGAAATTATATAATCACCAATTAATCACATTAATGTTCAACGGTGCACTATTCTATTAACAAAAAATATGAATATATTAAAAAACTTAAATAACTCTTTCCATTATGTCGTAATTTATAAATATTCTTAATTCATGCCAGATAAAAATGCAGTCAATTATTACAAAGACAATAAAGAGCTTGAGGCAGTTTGAAACACTGAACTTAACACTAAATGCTTCCAGTTTACTGTAGTTTTGTTTGATACTTCAGAGTAAAGTTGTGAACAAGTCTTGAACAATATAGTCACATGGCAGGCTCTACACGACACACTTATACCCAATTTCTTCTCTGCTTATATGTACCAACCCATCCATCCATCCCTCCCTCCCTCCCTCTCCCTCCCTCTCTCCCTCCCTCTCTCCCTCCCTCTCTCCCTCCCTCTCTCCCTCCCTCTCTCCCTCCCTCTCTCCCTCTCTCTCTCTCTCTCTCTCTCTCTCTCTCTCTCTCTCTCTCCCTTTTTTTTCTACACTGGGTTGGATAAGGATAGGTTAAGGATCCCTAACTATATTTACAAGCTAAGAGCTGTTACCTACATCAGCTCATTTTGAAAGCATTTTATTGTTATGAAACAAACAAGTAGGGAACAGGATGAAGTTGGAGCCATCTGTGGGCCAGCATTTTCATTTGATATCTCTCTCTCTCTCTCTCTCTCTCTCTCTCTCTCTCTCTCTCTCTCTCTCTCTCCCTTTTTCTTCATCATCCACCCTGACAGATAATAACTCACATAATATTAAGTCCAGGTGTCTTGGAAGGAAACCCTTGTAGGTGATGAAGCCTCAATGATGTACCTGACGATCTCACTGTCCTGGCCAAGTCTCCTGGCTCAGGCGGACACATTTCAACACCTTGTATGTGATTCAGTCTTCAGTCTGTGTGATGGAATATGCCAGTGAAACATGGCTAGTTCCCACTATCATACTAAAAAGGGTAGCAGCACACTGCTACCAGTTTTGTTAAATAAAAAGATTCTTATCCCCCTACTTACCTCTGATCCTCCTCCTCCAGCAGCTGCCTTATCCTCACCTCGTCGCCCTCATTGTTCCTGCGCTTCTCCACACCAACCTACAACTCACCTTCTCACTCTTACCAATCACCTCTCCAGCCCACTTCACCTTCCCACTTCGAATTCACATCCACACCTCACCTCCGCTTCATATCCACACCTCACCTCCGCTTCATATCCACACCACATCTCCGCTTTACATCCATACCTCACTCCGCTTCACCACACCTCCGTCTCCTCCAGCATCGTTCACAACGGTCCTCTTTAAACAGAGAAGGGAGGGAGGGAAGGAGTAAGGAAGGAAGGGAGGGAGGGTACTCCACCCACCCTCCTGGACACCCACTTCTCTTCCCACGCACTCTTTCTTCTCCACTCTTCTAATCTCCTCCTCCCTCTCCCCCTCATTATCCTCTCGTACTTACCTCTCTTCTATTATTCCCCTCCCTCTCCATTTCCAGTTTTCCTCCCCTACACTCCCTCTTCCTTTTCTAATGTCTTTTCATCACCTCCCATTTCCTATCCCCCCCAAGTCTTTTCAATCCACTCTTATCATCTTCTTCCGTGCCTCTTCCTTTTCTAATATCATCTGTCCCTTGTATTTTTCCTCTCCTCCCATCCCACTCTTATTTTTTCCTTTTCAGCTTGCTACTAAATCCTCCTTAACCTCTCTCTCCCTATTTCATTTACAGGCTTATCTTCCCCATATTCCTCCTCACGCATCCCTTTTCTTTCCTCCTCTACTTAGCCAGCTTTCTTCCTTACTTTACCTCCTCCTGCTCCTCTACCCCTATTTTCCCCTCCGTCCATTGTCATTTTTTCCTCCACGTCCTTTCAATTATCTCTCATCGCATGTAATACCCTCTCCTTCCTCGTCTGACTTTTTTTTTACACTGTTTGCTTTCTCCACTCTTTTCTCTACCCCCCTTTGTTGCCCAGTATCTCTCTTCTCTCTACTCTTGGGCGTCACAAGGACAAGGTTAAGACTGTCTCACTGTATTTGTCAAAGCTAAGAGCAGTTACCTCACCTCAACTCAAGTGAAGCACAGCAGTAATACACATTTCGCATCCATTATTTTTAATATCAACACAATTATACACACACAATATATTTTTTTTCAACAAGTCGGCCGTCTCCCACCGAGGCAGGGTGACCCAAAAAGTAAGAAAATCCCCAAAAAGAAAACACTTTCATCATCATTCAACACTTTCACCTCACAAATAATCACTGTTTTTGCAGAGGTGCCCAGAATACAACAGTTTAGAAGTATATACGTATAAAAAAATACACAATATATCCCTCCAAACTGCCAATATCCCAAACCCCTCCTTTAGAGTGCAGGCATTGTACTTCCCATTTCCAGGACTCAAGTCCAGTTATATAAAATAACCGGTTTCCCTGAATCCCTTCACTAAATATTGCCCTGCTCACACTCCAACACTCCAACATTTGTCTCCACTCCTATCTAACACGCTCACGCACGCTTGCTGGAAGTCCAAACCCCTCGCCCACAACACCTCCTTTACCCCCTCCCTCCAACCTTTTCGAGGACGACCACTACCCCGACTTCCTTCCCCTACAGATTTATACGCTCTCCATGTCATTCTACTTTGATCCATTCTCTCTAAATGACCAAACCACCTCAAACCTTCTTCAGCCCTCTGACTAATACTTTTATTAACTCCACACCTTCTCCTAATTTCCACATTCCGAATTTTGTGCATAATATTTACACCACACATTGCCCTTAGACAGTATGTATATATATATATATATATATATATATATATATATATATATATATATATATATATATATACACCAGCCACGGAGGGTGGAAATCTTTAGCTCAAGTACTTTCACGCTTCTCAGTACGTCATCAGGAGCTGTGCAATGTTGCAAACACAGTTACCTGGTTACCTGGAGGTTATTCCGGGGATCAACGCCCCCGCGGCCCGATCCATGACCAGGCCTCCCGATGGATCAGGGCCTGATCAACTAGGCTGTTACTGCTGGCCGCACGCAGTCCAACGTACGAGCCACAGCCTGGCTGATCCGGCACTGACTTTAGGTATCTGTCCAGCTCCCTCTTGAAGGCAGCCAAGGGCTTATTGGCAATTCCCCTAATGCTTGATGGGAGGCTGTTGAACAGTTTTGGGCCCCGGACACTTATGGTGTTTTCCCTTAGTGTACCAATGGCGCCCCTACTTTTTATTGGGGGCATTTTGCATCTCCTGCCCAGTCTTTTACTTTCGTAGGGAGTGATTTCTATGTGCAGATTTGGGACCATTCCTTCCAAGATTTTCCAAGTGTAGATTATGATATATCTCTCCCTCCTGCGTTCCAACGAGTACAAGCCAAGTGCTTCCAAGCTTTCCCAGTAGTTAAGGTGCTTGACAGAACTTATACGTGCAGTAAAGGATCTCTGTACACTCTCTAGATCTGCGATTTCACCTGCTTTGAATGGAGATGTTAATGTACAGCAGTATTCCAGCCTAGAGAGAACAAGTGATTTGAAAAAGATCATCACGGGCTTGGCATCTCTCGTTTTGAAATTTCTCATTATCCATCCCATCATTTTCTTTGCACGTGCGATCGTGGCACTGTTGTGATCCTTGAAAGTGAGATGAAGTGTGAAAGTACTTGAGCTAAAGATTTCCATCTCCCGTGGCTTCTCTTGCATTAAGATGGCCTGTCTGCGATTTTGTTTCTCTAATATATTGGACACAGACCTCAAATGGAACTGGTGCTTCATAACATAGACGTTGAAGCATTTGAAGGAAAAGAGAAGCAGCAGCAGCAGGTGCGTCAAACAGAGTGGTGGATATGGGCTTTATAAGCCGACCATCCTCCTGCTGCTGACGCAAACGCCTTTCAATTCTTTATTTCAAAATTACTGTATATAAAAGAAACAATAATCTAAAGACCCATGGGAGGCACAGAATTTCGGGTTATTAGTTTTAATATTGAGCAAAGAAATGTGGCTTCGTGGTATGAACCTCCTACAAGCAAAGTTCACAACTGGTGACTGATGTAGAATTACAGCACTTTAAACCATGCATCTATCTTACAAGCAAGCCAGTGACTGCGTTAGGAGGGTTCTGGACTGGAGTGATGGTAGCAAAGGAAACAACTGCGCAAGGGAAACAACTGGGCTCCTCTATAGTTGTAGACTATAGAGGAGCCCAGCCCATCGTGTCTGCCCACTTGCTATGCCTGGTCGTCACTGAGAGGCCTGCGAAGTTAGGTTAAGTGAGATCAAGTAAGGTTTATCAGGAAACAGGACACGTGTTTCCTGACGCGGGTCTTGTTAAGGACGGTCTATGTGCAGGAGAGTAGGTCACGTGACTTAAGGCTTGGCCAGGGAGCCTGCCTATAAATGCTGCTAGGAAATATATATGCACTATACAAGAATACTGTTGACAACTGATGTATCTCAAGTATGACGCTTTATGCATCAGTCTTACGAACAAATAACTGATGTACTTCAGAAAAATACTTATCACTACACTCCTGCCTTACTAATATTTTTTTTATATTAAAGCACCAGAAAAAAGTTGGATAAATGCCGATAAAATATCTGAATAGCAAACACCAGCTGTGAAATAATTCCTGGGAAGAGCGACACAACCCTTACCTCTGATGAGTTCCGAGAGTTTTCCTACTCCTGGAGCCTGGCCAGTTAGTCTTTCAAAAACAAAGGGGGAGGGAGGGAGGTTGACTGATTAAAGACTAAGCTTGTAAACTACCGTATTTTCCTACATAAGATAAGATAAGAGAGATAAGATTTCGTTCGGATTTTTAACCCCGGAGGGTTAGCCACCCAGGATAACCCAAGAAAGTCAGTGCGTCATCGAGGACTGTCTAACTTATTTCCATTGGGGTCCTTAGTCTTGTCCCCCAGGATGCGACCCACACCAGTCGACTAACACCCAGGTACCTATTTGCTGCTAGGTGAACAGGACAACAGGTGTAAGGAAACGTGTCGAAATGTTTCCACCCGCCGGGAATCGAACCCGGGCCCTCCGTGTGTGAAGCGGGAGCTTTAGCCACCAGGCCACCGGGCCACACAATATAAGACGATGTTTCCAAGCAGGTGTAACGTAACGTTAGTAAATAACTGGATGGAAAAATAAATATAAATGGAGTATAATGCAATCCTTTACTGACAGTTTCACCCACACAGTGGACATTATCAAGTCACAAACAGATGTTTATGCGTTGATAAAGCCCACTGTGGGGGTGAAACTTAGTCGATAAAGGATCGCGTTATACTGCATTTTTGTTTATTCTTCCACCGTCGGTATTTTATACCATTTACCTCCACAGTAAACAACTGCTACAGCGTAACTCAAAGCCACCCTTGACCCTGACCTTGAGCATTTAAGGTGCAGGATGAGTTTCCAAGACTTTTTGTAGGGGAAAAAAGCGCGACGTATATGCCGGAAAATACAGTACATTTCTTGTTTTCCATTCATCCCATCCCACATTAAGGTACATTATCCCACTGACGCTCCATTGTTCCCAATTTACTAAAATAATCCTGGTAAGAATTTAATTCTATTACATACTTAGTAGATTTTTGCCCCGACAAACACGTTCATAGTCTGGTCTTCTTTCTAGGAGATAACTTACACGAACTGTAATTGTCATCACGCGATTTATTTACACTGGTTATAAATATAATCGCATGAATTATTTTCACGGATTGTAAATATATTATCACGAATTATTTACACGAGTTGTAAATATGTCGCATGAATTATTTACACTAATTGTAAATATTACATAAATTATTTACACAAGTTGTCAATATTACCGCAGCAAGTACCTATCTTTGTGGAAATCCGCTATTCACATTTTCCTAGGATTTTTTCCTCTTATATAATATTCTTATTGTTCTTGGAAAGATTATCTCGCTCATTGTATTTGTCTGTTATTACTGCTAGGTTTTATATTTTCCAATTTGATAGGAATCTATTGATTTTTTTTTTTAATTTAAATAAAGGTAGGCTGCTTATCTCGCCAACCCCTCAAGGGTGGGTCCTTGACGCTGGTGAGGGGCTCTTGATCTAGGGAATTGGGTCTGTGCTCCAGTTCCCTGGATTAAGCCTGAATGCCTCCCCCCCCACACAGGCGGCGTATAATCTCTACGGGTTTAGCGCTCCCCTATGATAATTAACGATAATTATCTCGCCAAAAACCGACACTTAGAAAAGAAACCTTATAGCAACGTTCCGGTCCGTCCTGGACAACTGTCAAGTCGTAAATCAATGATTCAGAAAACAGACAAGTTGATAAATGACACTTGTGCAATACTGATGGACTGAAAAACATTGACTCCAAGCCGAGGAACTGATTACCTCAAACTCCCCTCATCTTCCACCTTTATTTGTACTGGACTGAAGAAGCCACTGGCTAGCGAAACGTTTTCAGAATAAAGATACCCGTCAAGTCTGAACAGGTGAGCTGTTCCAGCCACGGCTGTGATTTTAATTCTGTCTCCTCCTCTGTTTCTTGAATAATTTCTGTAACAGAGGAGACAAAACCAAATTGTTTGATAACAGAATTTTGTTTCTATGTATTTTATGACTCAGAGGGGTTTGAGGTATTTTCTGACATAACTCATTTTTTAGCTAAAATACGTAAAATATAACAAGTTTAATCGAAACTGCAAATTGCATTTTATGGGGAAAAAAGTAAGATTTTTGTTTAAAAGTTTCCACAACATCGCTTGTCGGTGCATTTCCCTGGGTATCTTTGCAGGGGCAGAGTGACAGCTCCTGGCCTTGTCTCTTAGTTAATCTAAACTAGCTTTGTTGATCTCTGGCCTCCATGGTAGAACTGCTAAGCTTTGTGTACAGCTCTTGTGTGCTCCAGCACCTCCTCAAGGAGTGTTTACCAGCACCTCCTCCAGTAGTGTGTTCACCAGCACCTCCTCCAGTAGTGTGTTCACCAGCACCTCCTCCAGTAGTGTGTTCACCGGCACCTCCTCCAGTAGTGTGCACCAGCACCTCCTCCAGTAGTGTTTTCACCAGCACCTCCTCCAGTAGTGTTCACCAGCACCTCCTCCAGTAGTGAGTGCACCAGCACCTCCTCCAGTAGTGTTTTCACCAGCACCTCCTCCAGTAGTGTTCACCAGCACCTCCTCCAGTAGTGTGTACCAGCACCTCCTCCAGTAGTGTTTTCACCAGCACCTCCTCCAGTAGTGTTCACCAGCACCTCCTCCAGTAGTGTGTGCACCAGCACCTCCTCCAGTAGTGTTTTCACCAGCACCTCCTCCAGTAGTGTTCACCAGCACCTCCTCCAGTAGTGTGTGCACCAGCACTTCCTCCAGTAGTGTGTGCACCAGCACTTCCTCCAGTAGTGTGTTCACCAGCACCTCCTCCAGTAGTGTGTTTACCAGCACCTCCTCCAGTAGTGTGTTTACCAGCACCTCCTCCAGCAGTGTGCACCAGCACCTCCTCCAGTAGTGTGTTCACCAGCACCTCCTCCAGTAGTGTGTTTACCAGCACCTCCAGTAGTGTGTTCACCAGCACCTCCTCCAGTAGTGTGTTCACCAACACCTCCTCCAGTAGTGTGTTCACCGGCACCTTCTCCAGTAGTGTTCACCCGCACCTCCTCCAGTAGTGTGTTCACCATCACCTCCAGTAATGTGCTCACCGGCACCTCCTCCAGTAGTGTGCTCACCGGCACCTCCTCCAGTAGTGTGTGCTCTAACACCTCCTCCAGTAGTGTGTGCACCAGCACCTCATCCAGTAGTGTTCATCAGCACCTCCTCCAGTAGTGTGTTCACCAGCACCTCCTCCAGTAGTGTGTGCACCAGCACTTCCTCCAGTAGTGTGTTCACCAGCACCTCCCCCAGCAGTGTGCACCAGCACCTCCTCCAGTAGTGTGTTCACCAGCACCTCCTCCAGTAGTGTGTTTACCAGCACCTCCAGTAGTGTGTTCACCAGCACCTCCTCCAGTAGTGTGTTCACCGGCACCTTCTCCAGTAGTGTTCACCAGCACCTCCTTCAGTAGTGTTCACCAGCACCTCCAGTAGTGTTCACCAGCACCTCCAGTAGTGTGTTCACCAGCACCTCCAGTAGTGTGTTCACCGGCACCTCCTCCAGTAGTGTTCACCAGCACCTCCTCCAGTAGTGTTCACCAGCACCTACTCCAGTAGTGTGTTTACCAGCACCTCCAGTAGTGTGTTCACCAGCACCTCCTCCAGTAGTGTGTTCACCAACACCTCCTCCAGTAGTGTGTTCACCGGCACCTTCTCCAGTAGTGTTCACCAGCACCTCCTTCAGTAGTGTGTTCACCAGCACCTCCAGTAGTGTGTTCACCGGCACCTCCTCCAATAGTGTTCACCAGCACCTCCAGTAGTGTGTTCACCGGCACCTCCTCCAGTAGTGTGTTCACCAGCACCTCCTCCAATAGTGTTCACCAGCACCTACTCCAGTAGTGTGTTCACCAGCACCTCCAGTAGTGTGTTCACCGGCACCTCCTCTAGTGTTCACCAGCACCACCTCCTCCAGTAGTGTGTTCACCAGAACCTCCTCCAGTAGTGTGTTCACCAACACCTCCAGTAGTGTGTTCACCGGCACCTTCTCCAGTAGTGTTCACCGGCACCTCCTCCAGTAGTGTTCACCAGCACCTCCTCCAATAGTGTGTTCACCAGTACCTCCTCCAGTAGTGTGTTCACCAGCACCTCCTCCAGCAGTGTTCACCAGCACCTCCTCCAGTAGTGTGTTCACCAGTACCTCCTCCAGTAGTGTTCACCAGCACCTCCAGTAGTGTTCACAAGCACCTCCTCCAGTAGTGTGTTTACCAGCACCTCCTCCAGTAGTGTGCTCACCGGCACCTCCTCCAGTAGTGTGTGCTCTAGCACCTCCTCCAGTAGTGTTCACCGGCACCTCCTCCAGTAGTGTGTTCACCGGCACCTCCTCCAGTAGTGTGTTCACCAGCACCTCCTCCAGTAGTATATTCACCGGCACCTCCTCCAGTAGTGTGTGCACCAGCACCTCCTCCAGTAGTGTTCACCAGCACCTCCTCCAGTAGTGTGTTCACCGGCACCTTCTCCAGTAGTGTGTTCACCGGCACTTCCTCCAGTAGTGTGTGCTCTAGCACCTCCTCCAGTAGTGCGTTCACCAGCACCTCCTCCAGTAATGTGTTCACTAGCACCTCCTGCAATAGTGTGTTCACCAGCACCACCTCCAGTAGTGTGCTCACCAGCACCTCCTCCAGTGTGTGCACCAGCACCTCCTCCAGTAGTGTGTTCACCAGTGCCTCCTCCAGTAGTGTTCACCAGCACCTCCTCCAGTAGTGTGTGCACCAGCACCTCCTTAGTGTGTTCTCCAGCACCTCCTCCAGTAGTGTGTTCACCAGTGCCTCCTCCAGTAGTGTTCACCAGCACCTCCTCCAGTAGTGTGTGCACCAGCACCTCCAGTAGTGTGTTCACCAGCACCTCCCCCAGTAGTGTGTTCACCACCACCTCCTCCAGCAGTGTGCACCAGCACCTCCTCCAGTAGTGTGTTCAACAGCACATACTCCAGAAGTGTGTTCACCAGCACCTCCTCCAGTAGTGTGTTCACCAGCACCTCCAGTAGTGTGTTCACCAGCACCTCCTCCAGTAGTGTGTTCATCAGCACCTCCTCCAGCAGTGTGTTCACCAGCACCTCCTCCAGTAGTGTTCACCGGCACCTCCTCCAGTATGCTCACCGGCACCTCCTCCAGTAGTGTGATCACCGGCACCTCCTCCAGTAGTGTTCACCAGCACCTTCTCCAGTAGTGTTCACCAGCACCTCCAGTAGTGTTTACCAGCTCCTCCTCCAGTAGTGTTCACCATCACCTACTCCAGTAGTGTGTTCACCGGCACCTACTCCAGTAGTGTGTATAAGGCACAATACCAACTGCTGGGCTGAGATAGGAGTAGCTGAGTGGGTGACATGTGAGTGTGTTCACCAGCACCGGCACCTCCTCCAGTAGTGTGTTCACCGGACTTCCTCCAGTATTGTTCATCAGCACATCCTCCAGTAGTATGTTCACCAGCACATCCTCCGGTAGTGTTCACCAGCACATCCTCCAGTAGAGTTCACCAGCACATCCTCCAGTAGTGTTCACCAGCACATCCTCCAGTAGTGTTCACCAGCACATCCTCCGTCAGTGTTCACCAGCACATCCTCCGGTAGTGTTCACCAGCACATCCTCCAGTAGTGTTCACCAGCACATCCTCCAATAGTGTTCACCAGCACATCCTCCAGTAGCGTTCACCAGCACATCCTCCAGTAGCGTTCACCAGCACATCCTCCAGTAGTGTTCACTAGCACATCCTCCAGTAGTGTTCACCAGCACATCCTCCAGTAGTGTTCACCAGCACATCCTCCAGTAGTGTTCACCAGCACATTCTCCAGCACATCCTCCAGTAGTGTTCACCAGCACATCCTCCAGTAGTGTTCACCAGTACATCCTCCAGTAGTGTTCACCAGCACATCCTCCAGTAGTGTTCACCAGCCCATCCTCCAGTACTGTTCACCAGCACATCCTCCAGTAGTGTTCACCAGCACATCCTCCAGTAGTGTTCACCAGCACATCTTCCAGTAGTGTTCACCAGTACATCCTCCAGTAGTGTTCACCAGCACCTCCAGTAGTGTTCACAAGCACCTCCTCCAGTAGTGTGTTTACCAGCACCTCCTCCAGTAGTGTGTTCACCGGCACCTCCTCCAGTAGTGTGTTCACCGGCACCTCCTCCAGTAGTGTGTGCTCTAGCATCTCCTCCAGTAGTGTTCACAGGCACCTCCTCCAGTAGTGTGTTCACCAGTACCTCCTCCAGTAGTATGTTCACCGGCACCTCCTCCAGTAGTGTGTGCTCTAGCACCTCCTCCAGTAGTGTTCACCAGCACCTCCTCCAGTAGTGTGTTCACCAGCACCTCCTCCAATAGTGTGTTCACCAGCACCTCCTCCAGTAATGTGCTCACCAGCACCTCCTCCAGTAGTGTGTGCACCAGCACCTCCTCCAGTAGTGTTCACCAGCACCTCCAGTAGTGTGTTCACCGGCACCTTCTCCAGTAGTGTGTTCACCGGCACCTCCTCCAGTAGTGTGTTCACCAGCACCTCCTCCAGTAATGTGTTCACCAGCACCTCCTCCAATAGTGTGTTCACCAGCACCACCTCCAGTAGTGTGCTCACCAGCACCTCCTCCAGTAGTGTGTGCACCAGCACCTCCTCCAGTAGTGTTCACCAGCACCTCCAGTAGTGTGTTCACCGGCACCTTCTCCAGTAGTGTGTTCACCAGCACCTCCTCCAATAGTGTGTTCACCAGCACCACCTCCAGTAGTGTGCTCACCAGCACCTCCTCCAGTAGTGTGTGCACCAGCACCTCCTCCAGTAGTGTTCACCAGCACCTCCAGTAGTGTGTTCACCGGCACCTTCTCCAGTAGTGTGTTCACCGGCACCTCCTCCAGTAGTGTGTTCACCAGCACCTCCTCCAGTAATGTGTTCACCAGCACCTCCTCCAATAGTGTGTTCACCAGCACCACCTCCAGTAGTGTGTTCACCAGCACCTCCTCCAGTAGTGTGTGCACCAGCACCTCCTTAGTGTGTTATCCAGCACCTCCTCCAGTAGTGTGTGCACCAGCACCTCCAGTAGTGTGTTCACCAGCACCTCCTCCAGTAGTGTGTTCACCAGCACCTCCTCCAGCAGTGTGCACCAGCACCTCCTCCAGTAGTGTGTTAACCAGCACTCCTCCAGTAGTGTGTTCAACAGCACATACTCCAGAAGTGTGTTCACCAGCACCTCCTCCAGTAGTGTGTTCACCAGCACCTCCAGTAGTGTGTTCACCAGCACCTCCTCCAGTAGTGTGTTAACCAGCACTCCTCCAGTAGTGTGTTCAACAGCACATACTCCAGTAATGTGTTCACCAGCACCTCCTCCAGTAGTGTGTTCACCAGCACCTCCTCCAGTAGTGTGTTCACCAGCACCTCCTCCAGTAGTGTGTTCACCAGCACCTCCTCCAGTAGTGTTCACCGGCACCTCCTCCAGTATGCTCACCGGCACCTCCTCCAGTAGTGTGATCACCGGCACCTCCTCCAGTAGTGTTCACCAGCACCTTCTCCAGTAGTTTTCACCAGCACCTCCAGTAGTGTTTACCAGCTCCTCCTCCAGTAGTGATCACCATCACCTACTCCAGTAGTGTGTTCACCGGCACCTACTCCAGTAGTGTGTATAAGGCACAATACCAACTGCTGGGCTGAGATAGGAGTAGCTGAGTGGGTGACATGTGAGTGTGTTCACCAGCACCGGCACCTCCTCCAGTAGTGTGTTCACAGGACTTCCTCCAGTATTGTTCATCAGCACATCCTCCAGTAGTATGTTCACCAGCACATCCTCCAGTAGTGTTCACCAGCACATTCTCCAGTAGTCTTCACCAGCACATCCTCCAGTAGTGTTCACCAGCACATCCTCCAGTAGTGTTCACCAGCACCGGCACCTCCTCCAGTAGCGTGTTCACCAGCACTTCCTCCAGTATTGTTCATCAGCACATCCTCCAGTAGTATGTTCACCAGCACATCCTCCAGTAGTGTTCACCAGCACATTCTCCAGTAGTGTTCACCAGCACATCCTCCAGTAGTGTTCACCAGCACATCCTCCAGTAGTGTTCACCAGCACATCCTCCAGTAGTGTTCACCAGCACATCCTCCAGTAGTGTTCACCAGCACATCCTCCAGTAGTGTTCACCAGCACATCCACCAGTAGTGTTCACCAGCACATCCTCCAGTAGTGTTCACCAGCACATCCTCCAGTAGTGTTCACCAGCACATCGTCCAGCAGTGTTCACCAGCACATCGTCCAGCAGTGTTCACCAGCACGTCCTCCAGTAGTGTTCACCAGCACATCCTCCAGTAGTGTTCACCAGCACATCCTCCAGTAGTGTTCACCAGCACATCCTCCAGTAGTGTTCACCAGCACATCCTCCAGTAGTGTTCACCAGCACATCCTCCAGTAGTGTTCACCAGCACATCCTCCAGCAGTGTTCACCAGCACATCCTCCAGCACATCCTCCAGTAGTGTTCACCAGCACATCCTCCAGTAGTGTTCACCAGCACATCCTCCAGTAGTCTTCACCAGCACATCCTCCAGCAGTGTTCACCAGCACATCCTCCAGCAGTGTTCACCAGCACATCCTCCAGTAGTGTTCACCAGCACATCCTCCAGTAGTGTTCACCAGCACATCCTCCAGTAGTGTTCACCAGCACATCCTCCAGCAGTGTTCACCAGCACATCCTCCAGTAGTGTTCACCAGCACATCCTCCAGCAGTGTTCACCAGCACATCCTCCAGCAGTGTTCACCAGCACATCCTCCAGTAGTGTTCATCAGCACATCCTCCAGTAGTGTTCACCAGCACATCCTCCAGTAGTGTTCACCAGCACATCCTCCAGCAGTGTTCACCAGCACATCCTCCAGTAGTGTTCACCAGCACATCCTCCAGCAGTGTTCACCAGCACATCCTCCAGCAGTGTTCACCAGCACATCCTCCAGTAGTGTTCACCAGCACATCCTCCAGTAGTGTTCACCAACACATCCTCCAGTAGTGTTCACCAGCACATCCTCCAGTAGTGTTCACCAGCACATCCTCCAGCAGTGTTCACCAGCACATCCTCCAGTAGTGTTCACCAGCACATCCTCCAGTAGTGTTCACCAGCACATCCTCCAGTAGTGTTCACCAGCACATCCTCCAGTAGTGTTCACCAGCACATCCTCCAGTAGTGTTCACCAGCACATCCTCCAGTAGTGTTCACCAGCACATCCTCCAGTAGTGTTCACCAGCACATCCTCCAGTAGTGTTCACCAGCACATCCTCCAGTAGTGTTCACCAGCACATCCTCCAGTAGTGTTCACCAGCACATCCTCCAGCAGTGTTCACCAGCACATCCTCCAGCAGTGTTTACCAGCACATCCTCCAGTAGTGTTCACCAGCACATCGTCCAGTAGTGTTCACCAGCACATCGTCCATTAGTGTTCACCAACACATCCTCCAGTAGTGTTCACCAGCACATCGTCCAGTAGTGTTCACCAGCACATCGTCCAGTAGTGTTCACCAGCACATCGTCCAGTAGTGTTCACCAGCACATCCTCCAGTAGTGTTCACCAGCACATCCTCCAGTAGTGTGTGCTTCACACACCACACTGAACGAAGCATGTATACAATACTTGCATATCTTTACTACGGAGACCGTTCGCCAATCAGTGACTTTATCAAATATACAAACATAAACAAGTGTTACTCATGTGCCTTATTCATCTACTCGTAAGTTTTCCACACCCACTGAAAATACTTTCTAACACGTCTACGGTTCCTCTGCTAATTTATGTCAACTGTGTCCCTTGGTTCCCTTCCTTCGAATCCCTAACAGCCTGTCCCTAACTACTCTCTAGTCCCCTGAGTGCGCCTTTTGCGCATTCATGACAGACCGTAATCTAGGTAGAGGTAGATACTTCTTCTCAGCGGATACCCTCAGTGTAAACTTTCAAGCCCTTTCCTACTTGTTTTTTTCATGTACTCGCAAGCTCTCCATGTACATCTGGGGAGTGCATGTATAGGGGTGGGAATACGGACGAGGAGAGCCATTTCCCTTCATCAATTTATCAGAGAGTGGTGGTGCTGGCACAACAAGGGTGAGAGTGCCATGTACCACTCACCCGGCAAGATAACCCAACACTTTTACTGGCAACCTGACACTCCTCTGGTGTGTGCCAAATGACTATGCCGGAAGGATGATCCAGTCACACTACCTCACTTATGTACCAACGTGAGAGTTGCTCGCTCTCTCTCTCTCTCTCTCTCTCTCTCTCTCTCTCATGCACTATCTTGCACACACTATCACGCATTCTCTGTCACTACCACGCTTTTTGTTAAAGATGAGTTTTTTTTTATAAAGATAAGCTAAGAATTCTTTCTTATAATTTGCATCGTTTGGAAACAGGATAAAGTTGAAGCCAGCTGTGACCCAGAGATTTCATATTGTCACTTGACTATTTTATTAATGTTTGTATGTTTTGTGACTACAAACTGTCTTCTCGCTGTCGGGAAATCGCTAATAAGACGGGGGACGGGGAACATGCAATCCAATAAAGTACTTCATACTCGAGGCGTAAGTGCATTTGTGCCTCTTACAAATGTTTTGCTGCCTCTGTTGTCGAACAGGTACAAGATTCGCCTTGATGTTAATTGTTTAAGTCATTTAAACGCCAAACACATGTGGGTCATTCAGGGCAAGACGTGGTCGAGGCTTGATCCTCGTGTGCTGAACGCCAGACACACTTTCTATTAGCTTCCTGTTAGCTTCTTGGCCACCTGGCTTGCGAGATTTACCACGTGATTCTTCACAGACATTTTGGTGTCCTACTTCACTCCTGGATATCCCGTTCATCGCCCCGGCTCTTAACACTCTTCTAATCATTCTTACCAAAGCTCCAAGAATAATATCATGCTTTATCACGCTCCTTCGCGCATTCTAGCTCTCTACCTTTCTTGCTCTCTGTGCTACGGTGTATCAGTTTAACGTTACCACCTCTGCTCTTAGTTGACACTATGGGAGGGGGGGGGGGGTCATAATTACGAACACAGGTATAGTATGACTTGCGACCTGGTCGTAATGGATTTCAAAGTGGAGTAAACAAACACAGCAATAATATGTGACTTATTTCCTTCACCAGATATAATTTGCCTGAGATATACAACTATGTACACTTATGTACAGAGGATGAATAGTAAGTGTATTACGTGGTGACAAAAGATGGCAAAAGCAGAAGCCAGAGAGAGTGCACCGTATCAACCAGAGGCTCAGGCAAATCTGTCAATGTTTACCACAAGTGAACCACGTTGCTTCAGCTTTGGCGGGCTTGCCTATGATTGGCCAAGGTACTGATTTAACGATGGGTACCCTATTGAACGTTAAACCCTTAGCACCCGGTTCGCTGGTCGGGAGGCAGCCTATATGGGAGTGTGACACGCAGAATAAAATGTAACATACTCTCTGTGACACAGTGTCGGTTGTTACCACATCTGCTCTTAGCTGACAATATGGGAGGGGATGGGTCATGTTCTCTGTGACACAGTGTGTCAGTTACCACCTCTATTCTTGACACTACGGGTATGTGTCATGCTCTTTGTACCACAATGTGTCAGTTGTTACCACCTCTACTCTTAGTGTTTAGCTGCTCTCTTATTGTATACCCCGGGTAAAATCACTTGACTAAGGTCTGTTATATAAGGATCCGTCCAGTGCTGTCGTTTTTTCTGTGTCTGAGGGGACGACAGGAAGCAGTCACTGCCGGCTGCCAGCAGTGCCCAATGACAGACGCCAATATAGTAGCAATCACGGCAGTGATCGCTGGCTCATGCGGGTCACGGCAGTCACTGCTTCCTTACTAATGCTGGTTCTCTAGGCCGGTCGGTCAGTCGGTCGGTCGGTCGGTCGGTCGGTCGGTCGGTCGGTCGGTCTCTCTCTCCCAAACACAAAAGGCCACGGTGAGTGAGCACCACGTTCCGTCACATTACTAGCACCTAAAGAACGCAAAATACTGGAAGCCCATTATTAAATAACACTGCAACATTTACACAGAACAATAACAGCATGGATTTCCCAATGGAATTCATATCGAAATAAAAACATAACTATCTGTTTAAATAAATAGTTACGAAACCGACACTATGATAAACAAGACACTTGTGCAACACTTGGGAATCTTTGTTCTGGAAACGTTTCGCCAGCCAGTAGCTTCTTCAGTCCAATGTAGAGAAAATGTGGAAGATGAGAAGGAGTTTGATGTGCTCAATCCATCAATCTTGCATTGGTGAACTAAACACACCGACTCCATGCTGAGGGGCTGATTACCTCAAACTCATCTTCCACATTTTCTCTGCAGTGGACTACAGAAACCACTGGCTAGCGGAACGTTTCCAGAATAAAGATTCCCAAGTGTTTCACAAGTGTCTAACTTATCATCCTAACAGTCTGTGCCAATTCTTCATTCCCAGGTGCTCCACAAAAGTATTCCTCCACACACCTTGCAGTTGGCATCAAGTGAGAGCCTCAATGCTGTCTATTAATTATATAAAATCTGTTTTCAATAAAATTCGTAGTCTTGAGAAGGAACTGGACAAGCTCCTCAAGTCTGTTCCTGATCAGCCAGGATATGATGCATAGATTTCACCTCATGCGGATAGCACTAACCAACTGGTTGATCATGTTACCCACCGATAAGTTTTAGAAGGATATTTTTGTTATATTTTTTTACGTGGTAAAGCCTCTGCTTATTCCATGCATCCTGATTTCACAAGTTCTCGTTAAAAGTTCTAGGCAAACTGAATGAACCTTAGTTTTCTTTTTATCCGTCTTTCTCATATACTTCCTTCCCTCCCTCCTTCCTTCCTTCCTTGCGAGGAAAAAAATAACGTGGGTGATGAGTTTGGTCGTGTGCCAACGGAGTTTTACAAATGACCAGAAATTTCGGATAGTTCCATTTGAACACACACTCAGGAGACAATATTTCAACACACACTCAGGAGACAATATTTCAACACACTCAGGAGACAATATTTCAACACACTCAGGAGACAATATTTCAACACACACTCAGGAGACAATATTTCAACACACTCAGGAGACAATATTTCAACACACACTCAGGAGACAATATTTCAACACACACTCAGGAGACAATATTTCAACACACACTCAGGAGACAATATTTCAACACACTCAGGAGACAATATTTCAACACACACTCAGGAGACAATATTTCAACACACACTCAGGAGACAATATTTCAACACACTCAGGAGACAATATTTCAACACACTCAGGAGACAATATTTCAACACACACTCAGGAGACAATATTTCAACACACTCAGGAGACAATATTTCAACACACACTCAGGAGACAATATTTCAACACACTCAGGAGACAATATTTCAATATTTCAACACACTCAGGAGACAATATTTTCAGGAGACAATATTTCAACACACTCAGGAGACAATATTTCAACACACTCAGGAGACAATATTTCAACACACTCAGGAGACAATATTTCAACACACTCAGGAGACAATATTTCAACACACTCAGGAGACAATATTTCAACACACTCAGGAGACAATATTTCAACACACTCAGGAGACAATATTTCAACACACTCAGGAGACAATATTTCAACACACTCAGGAGACAATATTTCAACACACTCAGGAGACAATATTTCAACACACTCAGGAGACAATATTTCAACACACTCAGGAGACAATATTTCAACACACTCAGGAGACAATATTTCAACACACTCAGGAGACAATATTTCAACACACTCAGGAGACAATATTTCAACACACTCAGGAGACAATATTTCAACACACTCAGGAGACAATATTTCAACACACTCAGGAGACAATATTTCAACACACACTCAGGAGACAATATTTCAACACACTCAGGAGACAATATTTCAACACACTCAGGAGACAATATTTCAACACACACTCAGGAGACAATATTTCAACACACACTCAGGAGACAATATTTCAACACACTCAGGAGACAATATTTCAACACACTCAGGAGACAATATTTCAACACACACTCAGGAGACAATATTTCAACACACTCAGGAGACAATATTTCAACACACTCAGGAGACAATATTTCAAGAGACAATATTTCACACACTCAAGAGACAATATTTCAACACACTCAAGAGACAATATTTCAACACACTCAGGAGACAATATTTCAACACACACTCAAGAGACAATATTTCAACACACTCAGGAGACAATATTTCAACACACTCAGGAGACAATATTTCAACACACTCAGGAGACAATATTTCAACACACTCAGGAGACAATATTTCAACACACTCAGGAGACAATATTTCAACACACTCAGGAGACAATATTTCAACACACTCAAGAGACAATATTTCAACACACACTCAAGAGACAATATTTCAACACACACTCAAGAGACAATATTTCAACACACTCAGGAGACAATATTTCAACACACTCAGGAGACAATATTTCAACACACTCAGGAGACAATATTTCAACACACTCAGGAGACAATATTTCAACACACTCAAGAGACAATATTTCAACACACACTCAAGAGACAATATTTCAACACACACTCAAGAGACAATATTTCAACACACACTCAAGAGACAATATTTCAACACACTCAGGAGACAATATTTCAACACACTCAGGAGACAATATTTCAACACACTCAGGAGACAATATTTCAACACACTCAGGAGACAATATTTCAACACACACTCAGGAGACAATATTTCAACACACTCAGGAGACAATATTTCAACACACACTCAAGAGACAATATTTCAACACACTCAGGAGACAATATTTCAACACACTCAGGAGACAATATTTCAACACACTCAGGAGACAATATTTCAACACACTCAGGAGACAATATTTCAACACACACTCAGGAGACAATATTTCAACACACTCAGGAGACAATATTTCAACACACTCAGGAGACAATATTTCAACACACTCAGGAGACAATATTTCAACACACTCAGGAGACAATATTTCAACACACTCAGGAGACAATATTTCAACACACTCAGGAGACAATATTTCAACACACTCAGGAGACAATATTTCAACACACTCAGGAGACAATATTTCAACACACTCAAGAGACAATATTTCAATAACACACTCATGAGACAATATTTCAACACACTCAGGAGACAATATTTCAACACACTCAGGAGACAATATTTCAACACACTCAGGAGACAATATTTCAACACACTCAGGAGACAATATTTCAACACACTCAGGAGACAATATTTCAACACACTCACTCAGGAGACAATATTTCAACACACTCAGGAGACAATATTTCAACACACTCAGGAGACAATATTTCAACACACTCAGGAGACAATATTTCAACACACTCAGGCGACAATATTTCAACACACTCACGAGACAATATTTCAGGAGACAATATTTCAACACACTCAGGAGACAATATTTCAACACACACTCAGGAGACAATATTTCAACACACTCAGGAGACAATATTTCAACACACTCAGGAGACAATATTTCAACACACACTCAGGAGACAATATTTCAACACACACTCAGGAGACAATATTTCAACACACACTCAGGAGACAATATTTCAACACACTCAGGAGACAATATTTCAACACACTCAGGAGACAATATTTCAACACACTCAGGAGACAATATTTCAACACACTCAGGAGACAATATTTCAACACACACTCAGGAGACAATATTTCAACACACACTCAGGAGACAATATTTCAACACACACTCAGGAGACAATATTTCAACACACACTCAGGAGACAATATTTCAACACACTCAGGAGACAATATTTCAACACACACTCAGGAGACAATATTTCAACACACACTCAGGAGACAATATTTCAACACACTCAGGAGACAATATTTCAACACACTCAGGAGACAATATTTCAACACACTCAGGAGACAATATTTCAACACACTCAGGAGACAATATTTCAACACACTCAGGAGACAATATTTCAACACACTCAGGAGACAATATTTCAACACACTCAGGAGACAATATTTCAACACACACTCAGGAGACAATATTTCAACACACTCAGGAGACAATATTTCAACACACTCAGGAGACAATATTTCAACACACTCAAGAGACAATATTTCAACACACTCAGGAGACAATATTTCAACACACACTCAAGAGACAATATTTCAACACACTCAGGAGACAATATTTCAACACACTCAAGAGACAATATTTCAACACACTCAGGAGACAATATTTCAACACACTCAGGAGACAATATTTCAACACACACTCAAGAGACAATATTTCAACACACACTCAGGAGACAATATTTCAACACACTCAGGAGACAATATTTCAACACACACTCAAGAGACAATATTTCAACACACACTCAAGAGACAATATTTCAACACACTCAGGAGACAATATTTCAACACACACTCAAGAGACAATATTTCAACACACTCAAGAGACAATATTTCAACACACTCAGGAGACAATATTTCAACACACACTCAAGAGACAATATTTCAACACACTCAGGAGACAATATTTCAACACACACTCAAGAGACAATATTTCAACACACACTCAAGAGACAATATTTCAACACACACTCAGGAGACAATATTTCAACACACACTCAGGAGACAATATTTCAACACACACTCAGGAGACAATATTTCAATATTTCACACACTCAGGAGACAATATTTCAATAACACACACTCAAGAGACAATATTTCAACACACACTCAGGAGACAATATTTCAACACACTCAGGATACAATATTACAACACACTCAGGAGACAATATTTCAACACACACTCAAGAGACAATATTTCAACACACTCAGGAGACAATATTTCAACACACACTCAGGAGACAATATTTCAACACACTCAGGAGACAATATTTCAACACACTCAGGAGACAATATTTCAACACACTCAAGAGACAATATTTCAACACACACTCAGACAATATTTCAACACACTCAGGAGACAATATTTTTCAATAACACACTCAGGAGACAATATTTCAACACACTCAGGAGACAATATTTCAACACACTCAGGAGACAATATTTCAACACACTCAGGAGACAATATTTCAACACACTCAGGAGACAATATTTCAACACACTCAGGAGACAATATTTCAACACACTCAGGAGACAATATTTCAACACACTCAGGAGACAATATTTCAACACACTCAGGAGACAATATTTCAACACACTCAGGAGACAATATTTCAACACACACTCAGGAGACAATATTTCAACACACTCAGGAGACAATATTTCAACACACTCAGGAGACAATATTTCAACACACTCAAGAGACAATATTTCAACACACTCAGGAGACAATATTTCAACACACTCAGGAGACAATATTTCAACACACTCAGGAGACAATATTTCAACACACTCAGGAGACAATATTTCAACACACACTCAAGAGACAATATTTCAACACACACTCAAGAGACAATATTTCAACACACACTCAAGAGACAATATTTCAACACACTCAGGAGACAATATTTCAACACACTCAGGAGACAATATTTCAACACACTCAAGAGACAATATTTCAACACACACTCAGGAGACAATATTTCAACACACTCAGGAGACAATATTTCAACACACTCAAGAGACAATATTTCAACACACACTCAAGAGACAATATTTCAACACACACTCAAGAGACAATATTTCAACACACACTCAGGAGACAATATTTCAACACACACTCAAGAGACAATATTTCAACACACTCAAGAGACAATATTTCAACACACACTCAGGAGACAATATTTCAACACACACTCAAGAGACAATATTTCAACACACACTCAGGAGACAATATTTCAACACACACTCAAGAGACAATATTTCAACACACACTCAAGAGACAATATTTCAACACACACTCAAGAGACAATATTTCAACACACACTCAAGAGACAATATTTCAACACACACTCAAGAGACAATATTTCAACACACACTCAGGAGACAATATTTCAACACACACTCAAGAGACAATATTTCAACACACACTCAGGAGACAATATTTCAACACACACTCAAGAGACAATATTTCAACACACACTCAAGAGACAATATTTCAACACACACTCAAGAGACAATATTTCAACACACACTCAAGAGACAATATTTCAACACACACTCAGGAGACAATATTTCAACACACACTCAAGAGACAATATTTCAACACACACTCAGGAGACAATATTTCAACACACACTCAAGAGACAATATTTCAACACACTCAGGAGACAATATTTCAACACACTCAGGAGACAATATTTCAACACACTCAGGAGACAATATTTCAACACACTCAGGAGACAATATTTCAACACACACTCAGGAGACAATATTTCAACACACTCAGGAGACAATATTTTCAGGAGACAATATTTCAACACACTCAGGAGACAATATTTCAACACACTCAGGAGACAATATTTCAATATTTCAACACACTCAGGAGACAATATTTCAACACACTCAGGAGACAATATTTCAACACACTCAGGAGACAATATTTCAACACACTCAGGAGACAATATTTCAACACACTCAGGAGACAATATTTCAACACACACTCAGGAGACAATATTTCAACACACTCAGGAGACAATATTTCAACACACACTCAAGAGACAATATAACAACACACACAGGAGACCATATTTCAACACACTCAGGAGACAATATTTCAACACACTCAGGAGACAATATTTCAACACACTCAGGAGACAATATTTCAACACACTCAGGAGACAATATTTCAACACACACTCAGGAGACAATATTTCAACACACTCAGGAGACAATATTTCAACACACTCAGGAGACAATATTTCAACACACTCAGGAGACAATATTTCAACACACACTCAGGAGACAATATTTCAACACACACTCAGGAGACAATATTTCCACACACACTCAAGAGACAATATTTCCACACACACTCAAGAGACAATATTTCCACACACACTCAAGAGACAATATTTCCACACACACTCAAGAGACAATATTTCCACACACACTCAAGAGACAATATTTCCACACACACTCAAGAGACAATATTTCCACACACACTCAAGAGACAATATTTCCACACACACTCAAGAGACAATATTTCAACACACACTCAGGAGACAATATTTCCACACACACTCAGGCATTCAAGAAAGAGACAGTATTTTAGCACACACTCACGAGAAAGTATTTCAACACACACTCAGTGATGGGGTTGGGCGGGGTGCAGAGAAGGCGAGTATTTCGAGGTAGCAGCTTCTAGTGTTCTGTCAGTGAATAATTTAGCCTGGGCAGGTGAGGCGGTGTTGCTGGGACGGTGGTCTTCCGCAGAAGAGGCTGTTGACACAGCCAAGGTGAAACACTGTTGAGACAGTTCAATGAATATTACGTATTCGTGCCAATTTGGTATACCGGTCGCAGCAGAAATAGTAACAGTAGCAGCAATAACAGCTACATCAACAAACAGCACTAGAAGCTAACTGAACACCCGTAATAGCTACAAAAAAAAGTCAACAATGCCGGCTGCAATAAGAGCAGCTACAGAAACAGCAGCAACAGCGACTACAATAGGATTAGCAGAAACAACAACAATATACAACCCCTAAAGAAAAACAGTTTCACAATTATGCAACAATAATTTAAACTATCCCACAATAATTTAAATTCCACAGTAGTCGTAAAAATTTTTTTTAGCTGGGATATGTCACAATTATTCTCTGAAGATGGGATGGAGGAAAGGCCGAGATATAAATGTTTACTATTACCTGACCCCCCCCCCCCTCATTTCCCAGCACGCCTCAAAATTCCTAAATTTATTTTACAAACCAAGAGCCGTTAGTCCTCAGCAAGAAGGCAATGAGAGACTTGGTTCTCAGCAAGAGGGAAGAGTAAGATTTGGTCCTTCTCAGCAATTAGTAAATGTGAAATCTGAAGACCACTCAGCGCTCTTGGCAATCAAAATAACAAGTCACACTCAGGGTAAATCTAAATAAAAATCCAAAGCGGGAGCCAAAGTAAATAAATCCTCACACTGGAATAAAGTTGTCAGCAGGCAGCCTGGATGGTGACCATACAGTCTCCACGTAATCTCTCTCTCTACTTCCATGTACAATTTCCAATACGCCATTCAGCCTTCTACGCTGAGCAAATTCGTTTAACTGGGCGAATGCTTTTAACTGGGTTATATACCTGTGTCCAGCTTAGAGAGTTCCTCTCTACCCTCGCAGCCCGGCCTGGGGCCAGACTTTTCTGTTGCTTGTCTGTTTAACCAGGATGTTGCTGTTTGCGGCCCGCTGCTCCACATATCCATCACAGCCTGGTCGATCTCAATGTTAGCTCCGAAAGTTTTTCTACTCCCAGAGCCCAGCTTTGAGCCAGGCTCGTCTGATGCTTGCCTGGTTCACCAGGCTGTTGCTGCTGGCGGCCTTATTAACCACACAATAAATAGACCTGAACCAGGGATGTTGACATACTACTGACTATTGTGCCCATGACTTCCTTGCTTTTCACCGAATCTATTTTGCACTTTCTCCTTACTCTCTCTCCAGTACGGTGAATACGTTAAGTTGGCCAACCTGTTTAATCTTACTCGAGTGTAACAAACCATTTGATTAAACAAAGCGTCAGGGGAAACTCCATTTTAACAACGAAAACAAAGCAGAGTCATCGTTTGCTCCAGTATAAACCAAGCAGTTTTAACAGTGAAACAGTTTACACAGCAGACTGTAGAGACGCGTTACCTCGAGACAGTCAGGAATTACTGAACAACGATATTTGACTAAGCAATATAGTATATTACACGTAAGCTAAGTCATCTGTCCTTGCCATAGTCAGTTCCTGATCAGCCGGGCTGCCTTTCGTTCATCAGCTTGCGTGCGGCCAGCACTAACAGCCTGGTTGATCAGGCTCTGATCCACCGCGAGGCATGGTCATAGATCGGGCCGCCGGGGCGTTGACCCTGGAAACACCCTCCAGGTATACCTCAGGTATTACCAGAGTTGTACAGTACACTCGCAAGTATAATTCGCACACACAGTTTTAACTACACAGCTTTCTGAATGAGAAAATATATTTTTTCTTAAGGCAGTTCACTCTAAAGGTACAAATTTAACAATAATTGAAATAAGCTGCTTAAGGCACTTTACCAAAACTTATATATAAATTATAAATGATTTAAAATGTATTCTACAATTAGCTATATAATATTAAGCTTTGATTTTAGAACGCTTTTAAAACTCGAATTTTGAATTCGGGTGACTGTGTAAACAGATTACATTATTAGAACAATTCTACACAAGGCACAAATTGGAAATTCTAACTTGATGAGGTACGAGTCAAGTGGTAGTTGCAGGTCTCCCTGATTTTAAAAATCACTTCCTTGGGAAAATAGTGGCACGTTAGGTAAGATTTGTCAGGAAACAGGACAAGCGTTTCCTGAAGCGGGTCTTAAATCATATGATGACCCGCCGATGGAGCTCTTGGTCATCTGACCGAGGCCTTCCGCTGACTTACCAGTCCACCCCTTTAAAAATTATGGTTATGAATATAACCATTTAATCTCAGGTAATAATAGTGACTGGGAAAGAGGAACACTTTCAGGGTTATTGTCTGCCAACTCATGATAATACCTCAGACAACTTCCACAATTTTTTTTTACCCTTGCAGCTCGGCCTGGATCCAGGTTTGTCTCTAGACTGCCTATTCAACCAGTCAGTTGTTGTTGGTATCCTCCAGTACCATTTACACCAAGTGTCACCTTGTTACACATCTCGAGGAAGCAATGTTAGTTACTACTTGCTGCTGAGGAAACGTCTGATAATCTCTGCCACAACTTGGTGTTACTAGTCTAGCTGAGTAAGACCTATGTGCAACACTTAGGAATCTTTATTCCGAAACATTTCGTCTACACAGTAGGCTTCTTCAGTCGCGTACAGAAGAGTTAGCAGAAGCAGTAGAGATGTGAAGATGATGTAATCAGTCCATCACCCTCGAAGACGTAGTTTTGAAGTGGTCAGTCCCTCAGCCTGGAGAAAAGTTTTACTCCACTGTCTGGAACAATCTTCCAGACAATGGAGCCAAACGTTTCGGAATAAAGATTCCTAACTGTTGCACACGGGTCTTATCAATTTGTCGGTACTGTATACCAGCTTTCATATTTACAAGTGTAGCTGTTACCCGAGGCTGCTGAAGGGATCCACATAAAAGGAATTTCAGCCATTCTACCCTTATTTGGATCACACCTAACTGCCTTCTATTTCCCTAGCTCTGTACGACTCATAAGGGTTTAGCGCTTCCCCTTAAAGATAATATAAAGTATATAAGTGCAGATGGAGTGAAAATGAAAGGCTGGATCAAGAAGTTTTGTTTGTTTTTATTTACACATCACTAGAAGAGTTTTAACAATCCATTTTTTAATCAAATTTACTCTCTCATTAACTTGCTACTGTTATTAACGAGTAGCTGATAACACTATGTAACAAAATTTCACTTTTGTCGTGTTCCTGGGAAATAAGCATCATTTCCCAATTCTTTATAATTAAAAAAAATTTAAAAAAACAATTTTGATCCCAGAACTTTGCTTTTGTGGTCAGGACACTTCTGGAACACTTTCAAGGAAGACTGATATAAAACTATTATGTTCTAGGGTTTCGCTTGGCAAATATAAAAACAGGGGCTCACAAACCAGCATTCAGTCCGCCCATCAGAAAGAACAAAAAGACTGCTCACATGTTACAGACACCGTTTCCTAGCAAACCAAAATAGACTAAATATCATCCGATGGGACCTCACTATTTTACGTACACATATCATCCATAGCCTAGATGATGACCATGCCCGACATTGGCAATCAATTATAAACAACAGATGTCCAGCGTACAAGAGATCCCAAAGCATTCTGGTCATCCATTCGGAGACTTACAGGCACCCCTCGATTCACAAGTTTTAGACACACGAATCACAACAACAGACAGATCTCTGACCCTGCTGAAGCTGTACATATTTTCAAAGACATATGGGAAAACATCTTCCACCCACATCCACCAGACCAAGCTGTCATAGCACATACATTAGACATAGAGAGATGGGTATCCAATCATGAAGACTTAACCAATCCTGATCCAATCATAAGCCTAAACACCCTATCTTCCACGCATCCTCTAAACTCTCCTTTTACTGTAGATGATGTTCACTCTTTACTAGCACACCTTCCAAAAAAAGCTCCAGGTGCTTCAGGTCTATCACATTCAGTCTTTCGTCACCTTCCACTTTCTGTTGCTTCCGCTATCACAGAACTCTTTAATGCTTCCCTTGCATCTGGCTATTTCCCTCCATTCTTTAAATCTGCTACTGCATGCCTCATACCAAAACCTGGAAAAGACTTGACTGACCCCAAGAACTATAGACCTATTAGCCCCCTTGAAATTTTGGGTAAGACCTTTGAACGACTTGTAAATATGCGACTCAGGACTCACCTAGAGACAAATAACTTGCTTACTGAAAGACAATTCGGTTTCCGACAACAACGTTCTACCCAAGACGTTTTGAATATAATCCTGAATTATGTACGTATCAATAAAGCCCAGAACTGTACCTCCGCCCGTGTCGCCAAAGATGTAGAGAAAGCTTTTGACACTGGCATGAAGGATTAAAATATAAACTTTGCACGTCCTTTGAATTAACTGTAAATATGATGAAATTATGTCACTTTTTAGATGGCCGAACGATGCGTATACGGTTCAGAGATCATTATTCTGACTATTTCACATTAAAAGCGGGTGTACCCCAAGGATCTGTCGTATCTCCCACCCTATATATACTCTACACGAATGATTTACCTGAACCTCTTTACCCAAACACACTTACCCTTTCTTACGCAGACATCACTCAACTCACAACACATGAAAACATTCGTTTCCTTGCACGCAGAACACAAAGAGAGGTCGACAGGATTACCGCCTGGGAATTATTATGGCGCATTAAAACCAACCCAAATAAGTCAAAGATCACTTACTTCCATAGGAGGCGCGATGTCCCGACTCCTGTCGAACTCAAAACAAGCACCTCCCGTACCCACATCCCACGCTCCTTCTCAACAGTTGTCCTTGGTGTTACCCTCGACAACACACTGAACCTAAAATCTCACATTACTGCTAAGACTGCACAGGCGGGAATTGCGCTCTCAAGGTTATATAAGCTGAGAGGAGCCAGTCCCAAGACAAAACTACATCTATACAAAGCACTCATTCGACCTCTACTCTCTTACTCTCCACTCGCTCTGACGTTAACCGCCAAGACAAACGCACTAAAATTCCAACGCATCCAGAATCGAGCATTACGTTGGGTGTTGGGAGTGAGGTGGGACGAATTTGCCACCAGTGAATCTCTCCACCTCACGACAAACACACCAGCTTTGAACGTATACTGGAAGACACTCAGTGACAAACAACTTGACAGACTTGAAGCATATCATGACCACTGGACTACATACTTAGCAGATACTCTCAGACGTCCTTACAATGATGTAAATCTTTTTCAAACGTTGTACGACCCGGCACCTCCACCTCAATACAAATAAACTACCTGACTTAATTAGCCTAACTATTTCAACAACTTAAAAGTGCCATTGTCATAGAGCTGTGTCTTTGTGCGTTTCGAGCTGAAGTGCTTGCGACGTGCGTTTGCGTCCCCTTTTTACAGTAACATGTGCCTGTGTCGTGTCCAGTCATTGCAGGTTGATATGCTCACGAGAGAGATAATGCTGAATATTATGTTTTCATTGATTAGCAGTTGGGTATAGTCCTGACACTTTTCCTCCTCCTAAGATTCTTTCCTCTCTCCGACTATCTTCTTCATCCTGTCCCCACTTGCCCCTCGCCCCTAGTGGGCCCTTACCTGTGAGTCCTCAGTTCAGTTCAGCATTCAGTTCAGTTCTGGCTACCTGAGAAGACACATCAGAAGTAGTGAAATGGCATCAAAAGGCTACAATCAATCTCCAGATGCATTCTGCTACATATGTGGTTAATTCACAGACAAGAGCAAAGAAGTTCTCTGTAACAGCATCTAAAAAAATGTGTAAAGCTTACAAACCATATTTTGTCATGCCAGTTGTGGACCAAGACAAGACCTGGGCGCCTCATGTTGCTTGTGAACATTGTAAGAAAACATTGGAAGGTAAGAAAGTCATTAGTTATATGAAGGGTAAAATCTTGAATAGGAACATTGTTTAAATGAATTGTATGTAACAGTAACTAATTCTTTTGTTCTTTTACAGGATGATATAGAGGAGAAAAAAGAGCCATGAAATTTGCTGCTCCTAGAATATGGCATCAACCCGCTGATCACTCAACCAACTGCTACTTCTGCCTGGTGGATCCTTCCAAACACCGAACTGGGAAAAATGCACCTGCTATTTCTTTTCCAGACCTTCCCTCTTTTATTGCATCAATACCACACAGTGCTGATCTTCCTGTACCTACACTTTAAGAAAGAAGTCAACAGTCAGAAGACGAAAGCAGCAAATCAGAAAATGAAGAACACAGTGAACAAGACTATGATCTCACAGATGCAGCTGTTGGGAGGAATCCTTACTACCCAAACCAAACAGACCTCAATGACCTTATCAGAGATCTTGGTTCGACAAAGTCAGATGCTGAGCTTTTGATTTCAAGGCTCAAGGAATGGGACTTGGTGGATGAAAGTGTGCAAATGACAAGCCAAACAAAACGTCACCAACATTTCTCAAGCTTCTTCACTAATGAAGACAGGTTGTGCTACTGTAATGATGTATCAGGCCTGTTTGATGCAACTGGAATTGCATGCAATCCATGACAGTTCCTCCAGAAGCCTAAAAGCTGTACTTCTGCACAATGGGAACAAGTATTTTTTTCTTCCATTGGCTCATTCAGTGTCAAACTTCTACTGGAGCTTTCAACTATGATAAGTATGGCTGGGAGGTTATTGGAGACTTCAAAATGGTGGATTTTTTGTGGGACTCCAAGGAGGTTTTACCAAGTTTCCTTGTTATCTCTGTCATTGGGATAGTAGAGACAGAGCAGCACATTACCAGAGGAAGCACTGGCATCAAATGACTGAGTTCTCAGTAGGAAGACATAATATCAAACATAAACCACTGGTGGATCCTCAAAAGGTTCTG
Organism: Cherax quadricarinatus; assembly: GCF_038502225.1. NCBI lineage: Eukaryota > Metazoa > Arthropoda > Malacostraca > Decapoda > Parastacidae > Cherax > Cherax quadricarinatus. The sequence continues at coordinate 17,254,652 of NC_091319.1, read as the reverse complement.
TTCGCTCAATTACACATCAAACAAGGGCTAATGAAACAGTTTGTTACAGCTCTTGACAAAGAGTCTGCAGCCTTCAAGTATCTTCAAGACTTCTTTCCCAAGCTATCAGAGGCAAAGGTGAAGGCTGGCATCTTTACTGGACAACAAGTCAGGAAAATCATGGAGTGCTCAGAATTTCTAAAGAAGCTCACAGAGAAAGAAATGGAAGCCTGAGAGAGTTTTATTGGTGTAGTACAGGGCTTTCTGGGCACCAACAAGGCTGACAATTATATGGAACTTGATGAGACCTTGGTAAAAATCTATGGTCAGATGGGCTGTAGGATGTCCCTTAAGGTTCATATCCTTGATGCTCATCTTGACAATTTCAAGGAGAATATGGGAGCATACTCAGAGGAGCAAGGGGAGAGCTTCCACCAAGGATGGGAGACATTTGGGGGCTCAAAGGAGAAAATTATTTATTGCATGATCGAAAATCTAGAAAAACTGCTCATTTTTAACTTTGCAAATATGTTTCAGAAAGTTTAAAATAAAATTTGTGTAAATTTTACGTAAATTTTATTTATTTTATGTTTTTGTTTTACATTCAAAACTAGCACAAAAATATTGAAGTTTAGCCATTTTTTGCCCAAAATTCATCCTGTAAGTCACAAAAGCAAAGTTTTAAAGGAATAATGGGCATTTTCTAATGTTTTGTAATAAAAGGAGTTGGAAAATAACACTTGCTAGGAACAAAAATTGTGTTACATAGTGTAATACATAAATCACAAACACAAAGCCAGTATAGGTACTGAAGATTCTTTTTCACTTGTAATTCATACCCACAATTCTTTCCGCGCCATCGAATTCAGACGAGAGAGGGAACATCCAAAAAATTTATACCAAGACAGATGCGGGGGACAGCCACCCCCCCCCCCCTCCCTTCCAGAAGTCCCTACCTAGGAACAAATCACTCAATGTTCACCTTGTTAAGGTGACCTTTTTTGAAATAACATGTATATAATAAAACTGAATACATCAACAGTGTGCTACTTCCTTATTATGTATAACTGTCGCACAGTGGGAACAAAAGCTGTCTTTCCCTGTTGTATTACATCACGCAGAATGGTGTTCCTACGTAGTGTTGAGCTGGGGGACTTCAGTAGGTCTGAGGATATTGTCAAGTATTCCAGGAAGGGTTCACATACAAGAACCAGCGTCGAGGGAGGGAGGGAGAGAGGGAGAGGGAAGGAGAGGGAGAGAGGGAGGGAAGGAGGAAAGGAGAGGGAAGGAGGGAGGGAGAGGGAAGGAGGGAGGGAGAGGGAAGGAGTGAGAGGGAAGGAGGGAGGGAGATGGAAGGATGAAGGGGGAAGGAGGGAGGGAGAGGGAAAGAGGGAGGGAGAAAGGAACCAAGACGTTGATATCCTTGTGCAAGACTGAAATCTCCACTTGCCAAGAATAGCCATGGCATAAATCTTAAAATTATTATAAGAGTAAAGTGGTAAGCCCGTAGGTCACAGAGCGCTTGAGGGAAGCAATCAGGCTCCAGGGAGCCAGGCTGCAAAACTCCACACGAAGCATATATTTACTCTCACTTGGAATATGAACCAATTCCTTCGAGTTGTAGATAAGGTCGACAACCAGGAAAAAGTTTCAGTCTCGTTCCTGGTCCTGGTCCCGGTCCCGGCCCCGGCCCACCTTCCCCATCTTTCACCCTTCCTGGAATACTTGACAATATTCACAATGTCCTACTGAAGTTTCCCAGCTCTGGTGGATAGATTTTAACACCTTATATGAGCCCTATCCTGCATGATGGAATATGACAGGGGAAACAGCTTTTGTTCGCACTGCGTAGTTGTCATATAGAATAGTGTCGCAACTCACTGCTGATGTATCCAATTGAAAAAAAAAAAAACTCCACGACGCAACCTTGCTGAACCTGTCATCTCAGTAGATCCCTCAAGAACGGAGAGATACTGGTGGATTTAATATTATGTATGGGTTGGTGATCAATGTATCCCACACCTGGTTTAACTCTGATCAGGAAGACACCTAATACATCACGAGACGGGCAGGCATCAGCATCTTCGCCCTGTATTTCCCTTGCGAACATCGCAACAGGGTTCGCTCATACATCAACTGCCTCATCTACAACACGGTCTCACGAGAAACAACTTCAAGGTAAGGCAAGTGACCAGAAGAAAACTCACGATAAACAAAGCTCCAGCTTCACCCTATACCTTCTAATTAACATCATCGCTGGCATTCAAGTTATTGTGTCAGTTTGTACATTAATTTGAATTATTATTATTACTATTATTATCATTATCATTATTATTAAACCCGTGGGGTTCCACTAGATATTTATATTTTAATGCAGTATATGTGGAAAAATTAACTCAATGATAAAGATATTTGTAGTGCCATGCTTTGAAACGACCAGATGTGATATAACTGTTCTTCCGCTCTTAGAAATGAACGCAGAAACTACTAGATTTACTCCTGACAGTAAAAGAGCTCTGCTCTCTAATCTTACGAACTCTTCCTTAATTTCGTTAATGCGTGGTCCACCTCTTGAAGAGGCTGGCCCGACATTCTAGCTCTCCCAAGAGCCTTCTCTGACGCCTCACGTTCCTCCAGTGTCTCCTTACTGGCTATTGTACCCAGACTACGGCCGGCCGGCCGGCCGGCCGGCTGGCCGGCTGGCCGGCTGGCCGGCTGGCCGGCTGGCCGGCTGGCTGGCCGGCTGGCTGGCTGGCCGGCTGGCTGGCTGGCTGGCTGGCTGGCTGGCTGGCTGGCTGGCTGGCTGGCTGGCTGGCTGGCTGGCTGGCTGGCTGGCTGGCTGGCTGGCTGGCTGGCTGGCTGGCTGGCTGGCTGGCTGGCTGGCTGGCTGGCTGGCTGGCTGGCTGGCTGGCTGGCTGGCTGGCTGGCTGGCTGGCTGGCTGGCTGGCTGGCTGGCTGGCTGGCTGGCTGGCTGGCTGGCTGGCTGGCTGGCTGGCTGGCTGGCTGGCTGGCTGGCTGGCTGGCTGGCTGGCTGGCTGGCTGGCTGGCTGGCTGGCTGGCTGGCTGGCTGGCTGGCTGGCTGGCTGGCTGGCTGGCTGGCTGGCTGGCTGGCTGGCTGGCTGGCTGGCTGGCTGGCTGGCTGGCTGGCTGGCTGGCTGGCTGGCTGGCTGGCTGGCTGGCTGGCTGGCTGGCTGGCTGGCTGGCTGGCTGGCTGGCTGGCTGGCTGGCTGGCTGGCTGGCTGGCTGGCTGGCTGGCTGGCTGGCTGGCTGGCTGGCTGGCTGGCTGGCTGGCTGGCTGGCTGGCTGGCTGGCTGGCTGGCTGGCTGGCTGGCTGGCTGGCTGGCTGGCTGGCTGGCTGGCTGGCTGCCTGCCTGCCTGCCTCCCTGCCTGCCTGCCTCCCTGCCTGCCTCCCTGCCTGCCTCCCTGCCTCCCTGCCTGCCTGACTGGCAACCGTCTCCCAATTAATACCATAATCTTTACGTGAGGAAGAACTGACATTTACAAGGAAAATTGCACTGAGTGGCACTTGAAAAACCCATATTTCGAAGGCGTCAATCAAGGCTATAAAATAACTTCACACACATGTATGTAATCAATTATACAAATGTAATTCTTAGGACGAGGTTTAAAACGAGAAGTATTTCCAGTTCTGGAATTCCCTGTAGGCCGAGTTAGGCCTACCTGTGACAGGTTTCGATTTTCGTTACTTTCTCTCAAGCCTAGCCTGAGACCATATGGGACGTCCCTGTTTACTGGCTGATCAAACAGGTTGTTACGGAGCTTTATTGTGGACTCCGTAGTCAGAGGAAAATGCTGAAAATGGTATAAAATACCGAAAAAAATGATGATTAAGAATGTGCAACAGTTGGGCATCTTTATTGTTGAAACGTTTCGCCAACACAGTAGGCTTCTTCAGTCAAGTACAGAGCCAGCAGGTGTAGTAGTGAAATAAAGGTGAAGTAATCAGTCTATCAACCTTGGAGAAATAGTATTTGAGGTGGTCAGTCCCTCAGCTGAGAGACTGATTACATCTTTATTTCACTAAACACCTGCCTCTGTAATTGACTGAAGAATCTCACTCTGTTGGCGAAACGTTTCAATAATAAAGATATCCAACTGTTACACAAGCGTCTTAATAAACAGTTAGGGGAAAGGCTAGAAACCAACTATTCAAGAAGGAAATCTTACGGAGATAACCGAGAACAAGAAAATCTATTTTCTTATTTAAGAGCCTGATGATTATCTTTCAGAATGAATGACGATACCATAGGTGGCGTCATTTACATCTAGTTCACAATTTGAAAAGGAAATGTCAGACGACGTTTCGGTCCATCCTGGACCACTGCTAAGTTACATGGTTAAGATATTTAGATTTAGATTTTTGTGGATGAGGTGGGTAGTTTATTGTCCACCTCATATCCATTTTGTGGAGGGTAGTTCAAGAACACAGATACACAAACTGCCTAGGAACCAGGCTACAAAACCGTTAACGGGAATAATGGTCCAGGAAGGAGAGAAACATCATTTAAAGCTTCTTCTCCACACTAGAAGCGTTAGGTAAGACTAGTCAGGAAACATTATAATTGTTTGCTGACGCGGGTCTTAGTCATATGTCCCGTCACTCAAGCTGTTGGTCAACTGACAGAGGCCTTCCACTGGCTTACCGCTCCACCCCCTTTAAAAATTGTGTGAACGTGCAAGCATGTGTGTATTTACATGTGGTTGCAGGAGTCGGTTCACAGCTGTGTGTGTACATTATTAATATATATATATATATATATATATATATATATATATATATATATATATATATATATATATATATATATATATATATATATGCATGCAATAAGATCACAGTAAACAGGTGATTTTAAAATATGCAAAACAACCACTGTGAAATAGTGAAATTCCAAGCGCTTTCGTGACTACTCACATTGTCAAGGAACTATAAAAGTAATACATCAAAGGCAATTAAAGGGCTTAGACCACACCTCACAGTCAACTCCCACAACAAAGAAACACCTGACGCGCGACAATACCAGACTCATAATAAAAGAGGAACACTGCAGTAGGTCCGCTGGTCCAACTAGACAGGTCCTCACGACATCCCACTAACAAATTATTCTACCCAAGAAATAGGGTTTATTATTTGTCCAATGTATTATTAAACTCTAAACAAATTTTATTAATTATAAATGAATCTAATTTATATAAACCTAAGGAAATATTCATATTATTGTCAAAACTGCTTTTTATGAAAAAAGATTCAATCATATTCCTGTCAACCATGGACTTGCTTGATACAACTTTCTCAGCTTTTTGAAAATCAATTGGATGGTTAAAATCTCTCACGTGAATAAATAGAGCATTGGAATCTTGTCCAGTTCTAATCCTATATTTATGTTGTTTTAATCTTAGTTCGAGATTTTTACCAGTTTGACCGTAATAAACTTTATCGCAAATTTTACAAGGAATCTTATAGACACATCCGTCAACATTTTGGGGGGAATTCTTTATCAAAAGTTTTTCTTTACTGTATCAAGATTTTTAAATACAACTTTAATATTAAAAGTCTTAAGAAGAGAAGGCATATCAACCAAGTTTTCATGGTAAGGGAGAACCAACATATTTTTAGTTGAATAAGACTGGCTGTCCCTTTTTGGGTTGTAAAAAGTATTTCTAGCAATTTTAAATGATTTATCAATTACATTTCTCGGGTATTTCAGATCAATGGCTATTTCATAAATTTTGGATATTTCTTCATCTATGAACTCTGGACTACAAATACGTAAAGCTCTCAAAAACATTGATGAGAAAACAGACAGTTTAACTTTATCTTGATGGGAAGAATAATAGTGTACATGGGAACAGTTATTTGTACGTTTTCTGTAAATTTTAAATTTGAATTCATTATTACTCTTAATAATTAAAACATCTAGAAAAGGCAATGAGTTATTTTCCTCAAACTCAACAGTAAAGTTTATAGAATGGGCTAAGCTATTTAATTTGCCAAGGAAATGGTGTATATCTACATTCTTGGGCATAAGACATAAATTTCACTACTCTTCCACAGTGGTTGTTTTGCATAATATATATATATATATATATATATATATATATATATATATATATATATATATATATATATATATATTATATATATATATATATATATATATATATATATATGTGTGTGTGTGTGTGTGTGTACTCACCTATTTGTGGTTGCAGGGGTCGAGTCTTAGCTCCTGGCCCCGCCTCTTCACCGGTTGCTACTGGGCCCTCTCTCTCCCCGCTCCATGAGCTTATCAAACCTCGTCTTAAAACTGTGTATGGTTCCTGCCTCCACTACGTCATTTTCTAGGCTATTCCACTGCCTTACAACTCTATGACTGAAGAAATACTTCCTAATATCTCTCTGATTCATTTGTGTCTTCAACTTCCAATTGTGGCCTCTTGTTTCTGTGTCCCCTCCCTGGAACATCCTGTCTTTATCCACCTTGTCTATTCCAGGCAGTATTTTATATGTCGTTATCATGTCTCCCCTGACCCTCCTGTCCTCCAGTGTCGTCAGGCCGATTTCCCTTAATCTTTCTTCATAGGACATTTCCCTTAGCTCTGGAACTAACCTTGTCGCAAACCTTTGTACTTTCTCTAGTTTCTTGACGTGCTTTATCAAGTGCGGGTTCCAAACAGGTGCTGCATACTCCAGTATGGGCCTGACATACACGGTGTACAGTGTCTTGAACGATTCCTTACTAAGGTATCGGAATGCTGTTCTCAGGTTTGCCAGGCGCCCATATGCTGCAGCAGTTATCTGATTGATGTGTGCTTCCGGAGACATGCTCGGTGTTATACTCACCCCAAGATCTTTCTCCTTGAGTGAGATTTGCAGTCTTTGGCCACCTAGCCTATACTCTGTCTGTGGTCTTCTGTGCCCTTCCCCTATCTTCATGACTTTGCATTTGGCAGGATTAAATTCGAGAAGCCATTTGCTGGACCAGGTGTCCGGTCTGTCCAGGTCTCTTTGAAGTCCTGCCTGGTCCTCATCAGATTTAATTCTCCTCATTAACTTCACATCATCTGCAAACAGGGACACTTCTGAGTCTAACCCTTCCATCATGTCGTTCACATATACCAAAAATAGCACTGGTCCTAGGACCGACCCCTGTGGGACCCCGCTCGTCACAGGTGCCCACTGTGATACATCATTACGTACCATGACTCGTTGTTGCCTCCCTGTCAGGTATTCTCTGATCCATTGCAGTGCCCTTCCTGTTATATGCGCCTGATGCTCTAGCTTCTCTTGTGAGGAACTGTGTCAAAGGCCTTCTTGCAGTCCAAGAAGATGCAATCAACCCACCCCTCTCTCTCGTGTCTTACTTCTGTTATTTTATCATAAAACTCCAGAAGGTTTGTGACACAGGATTTGCCTTCCATGAATCCGTGCTGGTTGGCATTTATACTCTTGTTCCGTTCCAGGTGCTCCACCACTCTCCTCCTGATAATCTTCTCCATAACTTTGCATACTATACACGTCTATGACACAGGTCTAGTTTAGTGCCTCTTTTCTGTCTCCTTTTTTAAAAATGGGAACTACATTTGCCGTCTTCCATACCTCAGGTAGTTGCCCAGTTTCCAGGGACGTGTTGAAGATTGTGGTAAGTGGCACGCACAACATATCTGCTCCCTCTCTAAGGACCCACGGGGAGATGTCCGGTCCCATTGCCTCTGAGGTATCGATGTCCCTTAGCAGTTTCAACTCCTCATCTGTATGTATATCGTCCAACACTTGTTGGTGTATTCCTTGCTGGTGTCCCCATCTGATCTGTCCCCCCAGAGTCCTTCCTGTCTCTACTGTAAATACTTCCTTAAATCTCGTGTTGAGCTCCTCACATACCTCTTGATCGTTTCTTGTGAGTTCTCCACCTTCTTTCCTCAGCCTTATCACCTGGTCCTTGACTGTTGTCTTCCTCCTAATGTGGCTATACAGTAGTTTCGGGTCAAAAGTGTGTGTGTGTGTGTGTGTGTGTGTGTGTGTGTGTGTGTGTGTGTGTGTGTGTGTGTGTGTGTGTGTGTGTGTGTGTGTGTGTGTGTGTGTGTGTGTGTGTGTCGAATAGGTAAAGCTGGTCAATTAGCAAGAACTCATTTAAAATTAAGTCCTCTCTAAAGTTATCTCTTACACGTTTGAAGATGCATTTTTTCATTTATGTCAATGTAAAAATTAATAATTTTGTAGTAAAAGAACCTTAGAAAACTTACCTAACCTTATTATAACAAGGGCAATTTAATTTAGCCTAATCCAACTAAACATATTTTAGATAAGTTTACAATGATTTAATAATGAGCACAATGAAATATATTTTTATCGTTAGATTCAGAATGATTTTTGCAAAATTATTGGATATACAAATTTTCGCTTGCCTTATTCGACAAGAAGAGCGTTGGTATTTAAGCCAAAATGGAAAGTTTTACCTATTCGGCCCGACCTATCTATCTATATATATATATATATATGTGTGTGTGTGTGTGTGTGTGTGTGTGTGGGTGTGTGTGTGTGTGTGTGTGTGTGTGTGTGTGTGTGTGTGTGTGTGTGTGTGTGTGTGTGTGTGCGCAAACAATCGCAGACAGGCGATCTTAACTATGCAAGACAAGCCACGGGGGGTGGAAATCTTTAGCTCAAATACTTTCACAATTCGCAGTGCATCATCAGGAGCTATGCAGTGTTGCAAGGCAGCAACTGAAGGAGTGAGGGGAAGTTTTCTCTGAGTAGCACAGAGCGGGTCTATCACATTCTCAGAGTAGCTGTGGCAGGTGACAGACCCGCACTGCACTACTCTGAGAAAACTTCCCCTCCCTCCACCAGTTGCAGCCTTGCAACACTGCATAGCTCCCAATGATGCACTGAGAAGTGTGAAAGTACTTGAGCTAGAGATTTCCACCCCCCTGTGGCTTGTCTTGCGCACACACACACACACACACACACACACACATTATATATATAAATGATACAAGAGGACACATAAGTTATCAAGGTGACATGCACACTGGTACAATATTTCAAGGATTATGATTCTCCTCCAGCTCCTCTGAAGCTGGATACGAGTCAAGTGTGCAGCAAGCATTTCCCTTCTGGATGGCTACACTGAGGCGCTGGAACATCAAAGTGGCTGCCCTCGAGTCTCTGGTGGTGTCAATGAGTCTGGAACCCAGTTCTTTAAGGAAATGTGTGGCATTTTTTCCCCGTGATCCCAATACCTTCGATATACCTTTGAAGAGTTTCGAGGGTTAATTTACTCTCTGACCCGGCCATGGGCCAGGCTCGTCTGGTGCTTGGCCTGTTGGAGGCCTGCTGCCCCACATATCCATTACAGCCTGGTTGACCTGGCACCTGGTGAAGATACTTGTCCAGTTTCCTTTTGAAGGCTTCTACACTTGTCCCAGCCGTGTTTCTGATATCTTCTGGTAAGATGTTGAATAGTCTGGGACCCCGAATGTTGTCCCCACCGCACCCCTGCTCCTCACTGGGTTTATTTTACACTTCCTCCCATATCTCTCCCAAGGTCTCCAGCCCCACAGGGACAAATTGATACTGTTGGCTTATGTCTCTGTACTTGCCGATCTTGTGCTTCTTCCTGTGACCAGCAGCTTCTCCCTGTTGCCCAACACTGTGATGGATGTAAGCATCAGCCAGCGTCCACACGCAGGTATAGTCCCATGCTAAGAGTCTGCCATTCTTCCAGGATAGATGGTGATCCCATTGGGGCAGATTATGGGGTTGTGAGTATTGTTGGCTGTTAGTGATTAGGGCTCTCTCTCGACTGGGCATCCAGCTGTAGGAAGGGTTCTCTTTATGATATCGTTGATTTGTGTCTTTCATGCCAGCCCTTGGTTTTGGAACAGTTAAGACCATGAAGACCATATTGGTCTGCTTGCGCATCACCGCAAATGCACGTATATTCCATGTGAATTGGGTCAGCAAGGCAGAGAGCCACTGCTATACGGAGGGTCTTAGGGTCGAGGCCTGTTCCCATTGCCGAAATGGTAACTTTTTGGAGGAAGTCCCCAGAGCGATGTGTTCTCACAGCTTGGAGACGGGCAGTCTCCCTGTCTGATGTTACAGCCTTAAGCATGTTGGCAAGCACCTTTTCAGCGATGGAACCATCCCAACTTGACAGTTTGGGGCCGGTGCTGCACTAGGTTTTGGTGCTGGAGCAGCGAGTCTCTCCCATTCAGTTATGGCACTATTGTAGCTAGGGTCCTGTATTCCTGCTGAGTCACTGAGGTTGTCTGGAAGAGGAAGAATTAGCTTCAACTCGTCTGATGCTACGGAAGAGGATATGAAAGCTGGTAGGGCAATCTGTGAGTCTTAGCGTACTCCCAGCCCCCCAAGCCTGACTGGAAGTGAGGTTTGCAACCACTGTCCATCTTCAAGGAAAAGATTCAATATTCTCTCTAGCATGGTCTTTAGGAGGGAGCCATATTCCTTGAGTTTTGGACTGCTGAAGGCTGGAGAGCATCTCAGGAAGTAGGTAAGTAATGGGATGGACAGGCACCTGGTGAGTAGGTAGAAGGCATCATGTGTATCAGTGTCTTTCATTCTGCCTTCCATCGTCCTAAGGTCTGAGATTTTCTTTTCTAGGATCAGATCAATAGCATTAGGCCCAAGAGGAGCACCAAAGAGTGCTGTTGGCTGGATCAATGGCTCATGCTCCTCGCAAAACACTAATACTCTCAATGATCGGTTGATTGGTAAAAACTATTTTGCATTTGGTGGGGTTTATATATAGGCCCAGGCTCTCTCTCATGTCTTTAATTTTTCTGTCCTCTAGGAGAGATTCTGTAGTGCCGGCCAGGGTATCATCATCTAAGAACCAGATATTGAGCTCACTGAGCTTCTGTGACTTCCTTGATGAACCGACAGAAAAGAAAAGAGGAGAGAGGGTCCCCCTGTTGCACACCTTCACACGAGACAATTTCATGGTCTCCAAACAATAGTTTAGAAGACACACTTATACGACTGTATGAAGGGATAGAGGGAAGGGTCTAGAAACTGCTTAGAGAGCAGCATCCCCTCTGACTAAGTTGAATGCATTGGCGAAGTCCAATTTGATCAAGGCTTTTTCACCTGACATATTGATGTATACTCGTGCTGCGTGGGTAAATGCTTCACAGCCTTGTTGAATACCAAAACCGAGCTGAATTGGTTTCAACATTGCGGCAGCTTCTTGACTCACCCTTCTTACTGCAGCCTTGGCGATAAGGCCCACCGCATTGGGCCTGATTCCTCCAAGTGAGGCATCAAAGAGGGGTCTAATGACCTCCGGGACACTACTAGCCAGGCACACATTGGAAAATTTGGCGAGTTCAGACAAGAGAATAAATAACTAATGAAAGTGTATTAACACTTGTCAATGCTTAATAATAACCCATAGAAAAATTCAGAAAATGAGTTAGTCTTTATATTGCGACCCTCTGCTTGGGTTCTCTTCTCTAGATAAAAATGGAGAGTGAACATGAATATATATGAAAGTTGTGCCTCTCAGCCGTGAAGGTGAGCAGGGAGCAAATAGGTGTGGTGTGTCGCGTCTTGAAGTAGCTGACTGGAACCAAGCTTAAAATTTGGGCAAGTACTTTCTCTGTACTATGTAATTCCTGATCTCGTATTGGCGTTCTATATTAGGTTGGGTGCTGGTATGTCCTCACGACGAATTTTGAAATAACGTTTGGTTTCCATTGTCCCGTGAAATGTTAAAATTAGGCATGGTAATTATAAGAGTAAATTCTATGATTTTTGCGTTTTAGCTGCAGTGTGACTGGTGTCTGATGACGGCAGCTTCTAATGAATAGAATATTGTGACTGTAGTTAACATATTGAAAAACGGCTGAATTCTCTTGTCCATAACGTATCGCCCTTTTATGTTCAGTGATCCTCGTTGATAGCATTCCGCCTGTCTGCCAGATGTATACTTGGTTGCAATCTTTGCATGGTATATGGTAGACTCCTAGTGTGTCTTGTGTAGCTGATACTTAAGTTTCTTGGAAAAGAGATTCCCCACTAGGTCAGGATAGAAAGTGATTATGTTGGTAACTTTGTTGTATGACACACACACACACACACACACACACACACACACACACACACACACACACACACACACACACACACACACACACAGTGTGGTGCTTACACTCCCGTGGCAGCAGGGTGCTATTAATACCTCTATGGCGCCAGCTTTTCCCCAGCATCAAAACACAAAACACGAGAAAAAACAGAGGGGAAAGGCGAGGCAGGGAAAGGTCTAACAGCTACACTAACTTTACATTTATCTTCAAGAACACGTGAAAACACAGATACGACATAATATATGAAGAAAAAGACATAATACAGTGTATTAAGACATCTGTTAGTAGACACCACAGTCTTCAGCAGCGAATGCCAGTCACTGCCGTAGTTACCTTGTCATGGGACCAATGACAGCGTTCAAGATTAAGAATTAGATTAAGATTCTTTATCTCAGCATAAAATGTTTGTACAGAGGTGAATGACATTTAGGTGTGCATGTAGAAAGCCCCTTAATGTGCAGAGCCTTTCGGGTCAATGGGTTATCATGACAAGATCAATGTCAGCTGCTGTTTCCCGGACGTATGGCAAAACAACTTTCGTTTATGGAATCTTGTAGACTCACTGGCGCCAGTACTGTGTTGGCATCAATCCCTCAAAGTGGAATTAAACCTGGAAGCCGCCACTGACAGCGTGCAAGAAAAAAAACGAATTGAGAGAAAACACTGAGCCAAGCATATCACCAGAAGTAAAATTCAGTATTGCATGTTGAACTTCACTTCTGCGTTATATGCAAAACCAAGTCTAGAACTTTAAGAAACCTTAGCAAGGATTCATTTAGGACAAGTATAGTACGCAGTACCACCATGGAGCCCCCACCTGATAAATATAAAAAAAAAAATAAAAAAATAAATAAAATGCGGAGGTTTGCAACGAGACTTACGTTGGACGTGAGAGAAACAGACTACTAGGAGAAACTTAAAGAACTTGAACACTGGAAGAGATGAGAATCTGGGTAGACAAGATAACATACAAAATACTCAGAATTGGAGTAGATAGTGACAACTTGTTCGGGATGAGAGGAAAGGGAGCAGGAAACATATGAAGATACATATGGGCAATAGGGTTGTTATGAAGTATTTTATCAGCCTCGGGATGGTGAATAAGCGGAACTAACGACTGCAGATGAAGTAGTATAGGCAAACACTACATATGCTGAAAATAGTATAAAATACCAACAAGTTTATGATTAGGATATGCGCACCAGATGGATATCTTTATTGCTGAAACGTTTCGCCCACACAGTAGGCTTCTTCAGTCAAATACAAAGGCAACAGGAGTAGTAATGAAATAAAGATGTAATCAGTCCATCAACCTTGGAGAAATAGTATTTGAGGTAGTCAGTTCCTCAGCCTGGAGAAGAGTTACCCCTAGTCGTGACTTTGTTACCAACTTTCAGGAATCACAATGAGGAATAAGACACGTATGCAACACCTGGGTATCTTTATTTGAAGACAGATAATTTGAAGGCGTTGAAACTGAAGCCCTGCAGAACTACATACAGAGGACAGTTAAAGGTAATCAGTCCCTCAGCCTAGAAGCCGGTGTTCAGTATCGTAGTCTTCAAATAAAGATACCCAAGTGTTGCATGTGTGTCTACATCCCCATCTTGTCGGCAGTGTACCAGTATTGGAATGTTCTACACAAAATGTACGTCAAGCCTATCTTAGAATGTATAACACCAGCGTCGAGCCGTCACCTTTGGTTCAGAAGCTTGAAAAAATCAAGAGAGGTTTGGAACCAGACTAGTTCCGGAGCTGCAGGGTATAATAAACTGAACCGAAACTAACGGCTATGAAGAGAGGACTAAGGCAGAGATGATTACAATATCCAGAGTAGCCACACAGCACCTGAGGAATGTGAGGTAATCAGGTTTGATTCAAGTGGAGGGTAGATTCAGTTCCTGGATGAGAAGCCCTTGAACATCAGGAATCATAAATGGAAGTTAAAAACACAGACGAGTCGCAGACATTAGGATATACGGTCCAGTGTCAGAGTAGTCTAGTGTTAGAGTAGACACAGATGCAGTATAATGGGAATCTAACTGAAGAAGTTACGCTTGCAAAGTGGGTTTTATAGTTACAAACAGATCATCTGTTTGTCGCTTGATAAAGGCCACTGTGAGGGCGGAGACAAACCCAACACCTAACAGAATACGACAGGGCTCAAGAAGACAAACCAGTAATGCCAGACGACGAAGCCTAAGAGGTTTAAGCCTGGAGTCAAAAATCCATCCCAGTATACGTAAATCACTGAGTACAACCCACCATATGATGAGACACGTGCAACACCTGGGCACCTTTACTGCCGAAACGTTTCGCGTGGCAGTAGGCTTGTTTAGTCGAATACAGAGAAAACTTTCATACTGGAGATATTGGAAGAAGTGGAGAAGTAATTTTAATGTGTCCAGTCCCTTCTTAGCCTTGAAGAGTTGACAGAGGGTGTTCAGCAGTTGGAAACGACATCACATGCGATCGGGGCCCACTATTGAAAGTAGGTTATGACAATAAGCTGATCCATTGTTTAAAAATATTGGACAAACATAACATTGAGACGAGTCGAGCTTGAGAGTTGTAGAAGATATTGTATGTATTAAGATTCCACGGTGTCGCTGTGTCAGATAAATATCAATAATGGTATAAAATACCCACACACCAATACACTACCAGCTTCCTGGTACTGTGTACCAGCAAACCCCATCACGTTGCTAAATAACCAGCATAACAGCATCAAAGTTTACAGATACAGAGCAGCAGATATGCATACACTAATAATGTTTACCATAAGTTCACTTGAGCAGCAAGCGCACTTGGTGTGTGCGCCTGCTGTTTGAACACACTGAATGCATATAGTGAACACATGCGCTTGATGACTGAATACATCTGAATGTATATAGTTAACACGTGTACTAGCTGCTTGAATACGTCTGAATGTATATGGTAAACGAAGATATCTTAATGGTTCTCGGGATAATTGCCACTGCGGTCTGGTCCCAGATCAGGTCCTGGGACCGGTTTCAAGATCTGCTTGTCACCTGATTAGTTTTTAAGACAAAGGACAGCAATCATGCCAGAGTGCAACACGTTTAACAGGCTTCCGTTTCACCCTGGTACCCTGGTGGATATCTTCTACCCTACCCTCCCCTTCCCTCCCAGTATTACCTGCGTTCCGAACACCTCACTTTGTAATATATTGAAAAACTTCCAATTCCAATCCACTACATCTGAATCTTCGAAAAAAAAAGAAAAGTTATCTACATGAAGATCGACTAGAATTCAGAGGTTCTTAACCGGGGGATTATCCATACCCCTGAGAGTTATTACATCCAGGTAATGCTGGTATTGGACACCGTCTCTGAACAATTCTAAAAATAAGGTGTTTGATAAGAATAACCTATGAACTGTTCTGTTTTGTTCCTAGTTATCCATATGTAAAGTAAAACCAAGCTACTGACATCTTTTGAAGTCATACTGGTACTGAACAGGGGTGGTGATGATTTAAGTACCCCTGCACTAGATTATTCAAAAAATCATTTATGAACCTACAACGGCACGAGACCGTTTAGGCACACACAGTTAAACTGTATTTTTAGTCTATCTGTAAATGACCACACAATAATAGGATTCTGAATAATTAGAGTCCAACAATGCTAAATAAAGATCACAAAGAGCTACGTTGACACTACTACGGCTGCAACACATTTTTCAAACATGAACATTAAAAAATCATGAATGGTTGTGTGTATCTGTACTATTGTTACTCGACCTATTGGTATACCCTTCATTACGAACTGCTGCAGGTAAAACGTCAACAGTGTAATGAGCTAATGTTCCTTTATATTATGAGGTTACGTATTTGAAAGCCATTTGAGAATGAGAAAAAGCAATTTCCAAATTACAGTACAGCCAAATACGTTGGAAGAGAACTCTTCAAGCTTTAGTAGTTGACGAACATTTAATGAAATACTTGACGATATGTTTAATGTCCTACTGAAATTTTCAACTTCAGTACCTTGTATAAACCTCATCCTGCTTGATGAAATGTGACAGAAAAACAGCTAGATTTTCTTCCCAATGTGCAACTGTCATATAGAATAGGGTAGCAGCACAGTACTGATGTATCCAATTTTGCTAAATAAAAAAAAGAACTTAAAATTCTATGTAGTCATCCTGTGTGAAATACTGAATAAATAATAGGATTTATTTACTCTCCTTCCAAAGCGGGCTTAAACCTCCGGGTCCTCCCTCGGCGCCTTCCTCTCATACTGCCACTCTAAAAGTACATTTCCACAGATGGGAACTATTTAACATTAATCACATTTACAAGTGTATGAAAATATGCTCATAAAATTAGAGACATTGAGAGTGAACTGTATTCGGGTAAAGACTGAACCAAAAGGAAAATGTTGATAAATAACACAATTCATGTTACGCCACCGAAAATACAACTAACCATGGAGATCTTACTGTTCTGCCACAAGTCATTTCTACAGTTATCTGAACCTGCCCAGGTGCCCTAAACATGCTAAGAATACCTGCATTTTCCCGAGGGGGGTATTGCAAGGAATAGGTTAGGTTAGGTAAGGTTTGTTAGGAAACAAGACAAGTGTTTCCTGACGCGAGTCTTAGTCATATTATGACCCGCCGCTAGAGCTTTTGGTCATCTGATATAGACCTTCAGCTGGCTTACCGGTCCACCCCTTTAAAAAACGAAGGTTATGTAGTGTTTCTTCGTCTCGGTAGCAGGGATGGGTGGGGCCCCATTTACTCTTGACGCAGTGTAGATAAATGGTTCACAGAACAGACAAGTTGATAAATTAGACACATGTGCGACACTTGGGTATCTTTATTGTTGAAAAGTTTCGCCACACAATGGCTTCACGAGTCCAATATAAAATAAAAATTGTTGAAGATCAAAAGGAGTTTGAGATAATCAGTCCATCAATCTTGAAAAGAATACAACATATGCACGAAGGGGCTTATATACTGTAGACAGGTGAGGTGAAGCAGTCGAAGGCGGTTTCACTTTTGACAAATCCACAGGTGGAAGTAGGTCATGCCTAAGTTAGGCGAAACGTTTCCACAATAGATACCCAAGTGTCTTATTTTCTCTTGACGCCTCAGCCATTCACAACCTCTACTTATTTTCTTTTACACTAACAATGAGTTGGAGGACAGCATTTAATATGCCGACTCCGTGGGCTGTATGTAGAGATAAGACACCGTAGTAATTCTTTTGAAGTCGTTTATATCGGTATAGTCTTGTGAAGAACTCTGACCCACGTGAATTCACTTTGCAGACTGCTTCACCACCGATAATGCTCACAATATATCAGTTTCTAGGTTTAAAACAATTGTTTGTAGCTAATAATTTCCGATGAACGCGTTGACATTATTATTGGTGTTCTGTGAGTTATCACCTGGCCGTTTCGGCTTAAATACCCAAGAGCACACACGCAAACGATTGTAGTCTTCATTTCCAACTAGTTAGGTTCGGGAAGGTAAGACTAGTCAGGAAACAACAATTACTTCCAACATCATCTTACCAGAAGATATCAGAAACACTGCAGGAACAAGTGTAGAATCAGAAATACTGCTGGAACAAGTGTAGAATCAGAAACACTGCTGGAACAAGTGTAGAATCAGAAACAATACTGGAACAAGTGTAGAATCAGAAACACTGCTGGAACAAGTGTAGAATCAGAAATACTGCTGGAACAAGTGTAGAATCAGAAACACTGCTGGAACAAGTGTAGAATCAGAAACACTGCTGGAACAAGTGTAGAATCAGAAACACTGCTGGAGCAAGTGTAGAATCAGAAACACTGCTGGAACAAGTGTAGAATCAGAAACACTGCTGGAACAAGTGTAGAATCAGAAACACTGCTGGAACAAGTGTAGAATCAGAAACCCTGCTGGAACAAGTGTAGAATCAGAAACCCTGCTGGAACAAGTGTAGAATCAGAAATACTGCTGGAACAAGTGTAGAATCAGAAACACTGCTGGAACAAATGTAGAGTCAGAAATACTGCTGGAACAAGTGTAGAATCAGAAACCCTGCTGGAACAAGTGTAGAGTCAGAAACACTGCTGGAACAAGTGTAGAGTCAGAAACACTGCTGGAACAAGTGTAGAAGTCTTCAAGAGAAAACTGGACAAGTATCTTCACCAGGTGCCAAATCAACCAGGCTGTGATGCATATGTGGGGCGGCAGGCCTCCAGCAGCAACAGCCTGATTGACCAGGCTAGCACCAGACGAGCCTGGCCCATGGCCGGGCTCCGGGAGCAGAAGACTCTCGAAACTCATCAAAAGTATCAAAGGTTCCTGAAGAGAGTCTTAACATATGATCGGTCACTGGAGCCTTTGGTCATCTGACCTAGGCCTTTCCCTGGCTTACCGGTCCATCCCTATAAAAATTAATATTTAGTGAATATGAATGGTATAAACCTTGGTAATTGTTACTGACAAATTGGTTTAAAAAGACCCGTATGAATATGAATACACAGACAGGTGGATGGGGGTTCACGCCGGACCAAGGCGTGAACCCCCATCCACCTGTCTATTTTACTGACAGTCGCTCATTACGACTTGAATTTGGTTCATTAGTGAATATGATTATATGACAGTCCTTATTTACTCGCGCGCACACACACACACTCACACACACTCACACACACACACACTCACACACACTCACACTCACACTCACACACACACACACACACACACACACACACACACACACTTGCTGAGGTGGCAAGAAGAGCTCACTCCAGCAGAGCAAAGTTGCTGGTTATGGGGGATTTCAACCACAGGGAGATTGACTGGGGAAACCTGGAGCCACATGGGGGTCCCGAAACATGGAGAGCCAAGATGTTGGATGTGGTGCTGGAAAACCTCATGCACCAACATGTTAAGGACACTACCAGAGTGAGAGGGGAGGATGAACCAGCAAGATTGGACCTTGTGTTCACCCTGGGCAGTTCAGACATTGAGGACATCACATATGAGAGTCCCCTAGGAGCTAGTGACCACGTGGTTCTGTGCTTTGAATACATAGTAGAGTTGCAAGTGGAAAGAGTAACAGGAATTGAATGGAAAAAGCCTGACTATAAAAGACGGGACTACATAGGGTTGAGGAACTTCCTGCAGGAGGTTCCGTGGGACAGAGAACTGGTAGGAAAGCCAGTAAACGAAATGATGGAATATGTAACAACAAAATGCAAGGAGGCAGTGGAAAGGTTTATTCCCAAGGGCAACAGAAACAGTGGGAAGACCAGAACGAGCCCCTGGTTTACCCGACGGTGTAAGGAGGCAAAAACAAAGTGCAATAGTGAATGGAAAAAGTACAGAAGGCAGAGAGCACATGAAAATAGGGAGATCAGTCGCAGAGCCAGGAACGAGTATGCACAGGTAAGGAGGGAGGTCCAGCGACAGTATGAAAATAACATAGCATCGAAAATCAAGACTGACCCGAAACTGTTGTATAGCCACATCAGGAGGAAGACAACAGTCAAAGACCAGGTGATCAGATTGAGGACAGTAGGTGGAGAACTCACAAGAAATGATCAGGAGGTATGTGAGGAGCTAAACAAGAGATTTAAGGAAGTTTTTACAGTAGAGACAGGAAGGGCTTTGGGAAGACAGCACAGAAGGGAACATCAAGAGGGAATATACCAACAAGTGTTGGATGACATACGAACAACCTAGGAGGAGGTGCAGAAGCTGCTAAGTGACCTTGATACCTCAAAGGCGATGGGACCGGACATCTCCCCATGGGTCCCTAGAGAAGGAGCAGAGATGCTGTGCGTGCCCCTAACCACAATCTTCAACACATCGCTTGAAACTGGGCAACTACTTGAGAAATGGAAGACAGCAATTGTAGTCCCCATATTTAAGAAAGGAAACAGAAATGAGGCACTAAGCTACAGACCTGTGTCTCTGACATGTATTGTGTGCAAAGTCATGGAGAAGATTATCAGGAGAGTGGTGGAACACCTGGAATGGAACAAGATTATAAATGAAAACCAGCATGGGTTCATGGAAGGCAAATCCTGTGTCACAAACGTTCTGGAGTTTTATGACAAGGTAACAGAAGTATGACACGAGAGAGAGGGGTGGGTTGATTGCGTTTTCCTAGACTGCAGGAAGGCCTTTGACACAGTTCCACACAAAAGATTAGTGCAGAAGCTGGAGGATCAGGCGCATGTAACAGGGAGGGCACTGCAATGGATCAGGGAATACCTGACAGGGAGGCAACAACGAGTCATGGTACGTGATGAGGTATCACAGTGGGCGCCTGTGACGAGCGGGGTCCCACAGGAGTCAGTTCTAGGACCAGTGCTATTTTTGATATATGCGAACGACATGATGGAAGGAATAGACTCTGAAGTGTCCCTATTCGCAGATGATGTGAAGTTGATGAGAAGAATTAAATCGGATGAGGATGAGGCAGGACTGCAAAGAGACCTGGACAGGCTGGACATGTGGTCCAGAAACTGGCTTCTCGAATTCAACCCTGTCAAATGCAAAGTCATGAAGATTGGGGAGAGGCAAAGAAGACCGCAGACAGAGTATACGCTAGGTGGACAAAGACTACAGACCTCACTCAGGGAGAAAGACCTTGGGGTGAGCATAACACCGAGCACGTCACCGGAGGCACACATCAACCAAATAACTGCTACAGCATACTGGCGCCTGGCAAACCTGAGAATAGCGTTCCGATACCTTAATAAGGAATCGTTCAAGACACTGTACACTGTGTATGTTAGGCCCATACTAGAGTATGCAGCACCAGTCTGGAACCCACACCTGGTCAAGCACGTCAAGAAGTTAGAGAAAGTACAAAGGTTTGCAACAAGGCTAGTCCCAGAGCTCAGAGTAATGTCGTACGAGGAAAGGTTAAGGTAAATCGGACTGACGACACTGGAAGAGAGAAGGGTCAGGGGAGACATAATAACGACATACAAGATACTGCGGGGAAAAGAAAAGGTGGACAGAGATAGGATGTTCCAGAGTGGGGACACAGAAACAAGGGGTCACAACTGGAAGCTGAAGACTCAGACGAGTCACAGGGACGTTAGGAAGTATTTTTTCAGTCAGAGTCGTCAGGAAGTGGAATAGCCTAGCAAGTGAAGTAGTGGAGGCAGGAACCATACATAGTTTTAAGAAGAGGTATGACAAAGCTCAGGAAGCAGAGAGGGAGAGGACCTAGTAGCGATCAGTGAAGAGGCGGGGCCAGGAGCTGAGTCTCGACCCATGCAACCACAATTAGGTGCGTACAATTAGGTGAGTACACACACATACACACACACTGTCCCCTTGAGGGAACGTACACTACCCCCCTTAAGGGAGCGCACAATTCCCCCTCAATTGAGGGAACGCACACTGCCCCCTTGAGGGAGCGCACGCTGGCTCTGCGTCTCTCAGCAGTTATCTTACAAAATATAGTTATTACATAACAAGCGGTGAAAATTCTAAAATAAACACTGACTTACCTGGAGGTTACCTGGAGGTTATTCCGGGGATCAACGCCCCCGCGGCCCGGTCCATGACCAGGCCTCCCGATGGATCAGGGCCTGATCAACTAGGCTGTTACTGCTGGCCGCACGCAGTCCAACGTACGAGCCACAGCCCGGCTGATCCGGCACTGACTTTAGGTATCTGTCCAGCTCTCTCTTGAAGGCAGCCAGGGGTTTATTGGCAATTCCCCTAATGCTTGATGGGAGGCTGTTGAACAGTCTGGGGCCCCAGACACTTATGGTGTTTTCTCTTAGTGTACCAATGGTGCCCCTACTTTTTATTGGGGGCATTTTGCATCGCCTGCCCAGTCTTTTACTTTCGTAGGGAGTGATTTCTGTGTGCAGATTTGGGACCATTCCTTCCAAGATTTTCCAAGTGTAGATTATGATATATCTCTCCCTCCTGCGTTCCAACGAGTACAAGTCAGGTGCTTCCAAGCGTTCCCAGTAGTTAAGGTGCTTGACAGAACTTATACGTGCAGTAAAGGATCTCTGTACACTCTCTAGATCTTATGTGATATATAATCACACGTTAGTAGATATTAATCTAATCAAACTAATATTTACATAAGAAAACATATTCATGATTTAACACTTTCTAGCTAAAGAGCTAATATTTCTTGCTCCACACCAAGGATAATTTCATCACACATCTCTATAATATGATTTTGTGTTGACATAATAAAGTGTTGCTATTTATCTAATTCACGGAGAATTTATTTGTGAACAAAGACGCCACAACATGCACTAAAGCGCGGAAAAAGTGAAAAATTTCCACACATCCCTTGTGTTAAAACGGGGTGAAAATCTTGCTTCGATAGGATAGCCGATACTTAACTAATGAACGGATCATCATCTTAGACCAGTAACGAACGAACCACCACCCGTCCCGCTACAACCTGGTCTCAGACCTGGCCTCCTCTAAATTGGACGAAATATTACCGGAATACCTACTGACACACATGAAAGATAAGTGTGTAATCAATGTTGGAAAGAAGGTTGTATCATTGGCTAATATCACGTGTTCAAGAGACAAAAAACATAACTCAAATTCTGCTAGGGTGCAACATGTTTACCAGACTTCTATTTATACTTACATGACAGAAAAGTTGTATCTCCCAGGGTAGCTGGGAGGTATGGCTAGTTACCACAAGTCATCTGCACATAGGTGAATACACAATCACTAATTTGCACAACTTAATATTCACAAGTAACCCACAACTTGTAGAGGAGACTTTAGGCAACAAACATCACCTGAAAGATCTTCCCCTAGTTGTGAGCTGTACCAGCTGCGATACTATGGCTAAATCTTTACTGTTTTTACTCTACCAGCTACCTTCAAGTGTAATGTCTTGTCATCGTATGTAAGCTGCCTTCATAACACAAATGTTTTGAAAAAACTCGGTAACATTCCTGCGAAATTCCGACGTTGAATGTATACACAATTGTCTTGGCAATAAAGGAAACTATAACAAAGTTAAGAAGGTTATGTACAATTATCAGTGATACATCTATGTCAAGCACAGCTACTGGTGCTACATTGTCCTCTCCAGCACAGCTGCTGGTGCTACATTGTTCTCTCCAGCAAAGCTACTGGTGCTACATTGTTCTCTCCAGCACAGCCACTAGTGCTACACTGTTCTCTCAAGGACATATGAATAACTACTGTGCTCAAAAATGGCTCACATGAAAACAGAAAATTAGAAGATTAACTGGTTTGTATATATCGACCCTACCGGAATTCTCTTCAGCAGATCCACTGTGCTTTCAATATATTTAGCACAACTTCCCACAGAAAAGCCCCACTTACTGTAACACATACACACACACATCTGTCAGTCCACAGCAGAATTCAAACCTGCACCACACACTACATCAAAGTACGCAGTACTTTAGTCCTGGAGTTTACCTGGAGAGGGTTTCGGGGCTCAACGCCCCCATGCTCGGTCTGAGACCGGGCCTCATGGTGGATCAGGGTCTGAGCAACCAGGCTGTTACTGCTGACAGCACGCAAGCTGATATACGAACCACAACCAGGTTGATCAGGTACTGACTTTAGGTGCCTGTCCAGTGCCTTCTTAAAGACAGCCAGGTGTCTATTCGTAATCCCCCTTATGTATGCTGGGAGGCAGTTGAACAGTTTTGGGCCCCGGACACTTACTGTGTTGTCTCTCAATGTACTCGTGGCGCTGCTGCTTTTCATCGGGGGAATGTTGCATCTCCTGCCTAATCTTTTGCTTTCATAGGGAGTGATTTTCGTGTGCAGGTTTGGTACCAATCCCTCCAGGACGTTCCAAGTGTATATTATCATGTATCTCTCTCCCCTGCGTTACAGGGAATACAGATTAAGGACCTTCAACCATTCCCAGTAATTTAGGTGCCTTATCGTACTTATGTGTGCTGTGAAAGTTCTTTGGACACTCTTCAGGTCTGCAATGTCGCCAGCCTTGAAGGGGGCCGTTAGTGTACAGCAGTATTCCATCCTAGAGAGCACAAGCGATTTGAAGAGAATCAACATGGGCTTGGCGGCCGTAGTTTTGAAGATTCTCATTATCCATCCTATCATTTTCCCAGCAGATGAGGCAGATACATTGTTGTGGTCTTTGAAGGCGAGATCCCTACACCAGATCTCAGAAAAAGTATGGGCGCCTAGCCGAAGCTGGACGGTGGATCCCATACCCCGGAGCACCATGTTGGTGGTAAGTTATTTCATCAAATCCTGCCACATGTAGTGAACTTCCAAAGAGATTTTTGGAATGGTGACCAATTCGCAAATGGGGTGACAGGAAGGAAAACAGAATGAGGAGAAACAGGTCTTTTTATGAGGGGAGTAAGGGGGATTGATGAGGATAGAGTCATTCCATGATGACATACCCAGATCACTTAATGATCAACATTCCTCACTCACCTGACTACCCTCCCTCCCATCATCCCTCCCAATATCCGTCCATCTCTTCTGTATTACTCCCTCCCCCTCCTTCCTACTTACCTTCCTCTCTCCATTCCTCCCTTTCTACTTACCTTATTTCCTACCTCCATCCCTCCATTCCTACTTAGCTTTCCTTGTTATCTCCCTCCTTCATCCCCATGACAGAGAAAGACAAAGGAGAGACGGAAACAAAGAGATAGAAAGGAAGATAAACAAGAGACAAAGTAGACGGATACAAAGGGAGGGAGACAAAGAAGAGCAGAGTAAAAAAAAAGCAAAATAAAAGCTTTTCTTGAAAGCTAACCAAGATGATGAAATAAAGAACATATCCGAGTGGTATACCAGAACATATCCGAGTGGTATACCAGAATATATTCGAGTGGTATACCAGAATATGTTCGAGTGGTATACCAGAATATATTCGAGTGGTATACCAGAATATGTTCGAGTGGTATACCAGAATATGTTCGAGTGGTATACCAGAATATATACGAGTGATATACCAGAATGTATACGAGTGATATACCAGAATATGTTCGAGTGGTATACCAGAATATGTTCGAGTGGTATACCAGAATATGTTCGAGTGGTATACCAGAATATATACGAGTGATATACCAGAATGTATACGAGTGATATACCAGAATATGTTCGAGTGGTATACCAGAATATGTTCGAGTGGTATAC
The DNA here is from genome assembly GCF_038502225.1 of Cherax quadricarinatus. Taxonomy (NCBI): domain Eukaryota; kingdom Metazoa; phylum Arthropoda; class Malacostraca; order Decapoda; family Parastacidae; genus Cherax; species Cherax quadricarinatus. Next base: position 17,229,410 of record NC_091319.1, on the reverse strand, counting down.
CAGAATATATTCGAGTGGTATACCAGAATACATACGAGTGATATACCAGAATGTATACGAGTGATGTACCAAAATATATGAGTGATATACCAGATACACGAGTGGTATATCAGAATATATACGAGTGGTATACCAGAATATATACGAGTGATATACCAGAATGTATACGAGTGATATACCAGAATATGTTCGAGTGGTATACCAGAATATATTCGAGTGGTATACCAGAATATGTTCGAGTGGTATACCAGAATATATTCGAGTGGTATACCAGAATATGTTCGAGTGGTATACCAGAATATATACGAGTGATATACCAGAATGTATACGAGTGATATACCAGAATATGTTCGAGTGGTATACCAGAATGTATACGAGTGATGTACCAGAATATGTTCGAG